>NC_059326.1:43670000-43978125 GCF_018350155.1 Leopardus geoffroyi
ATGATAAAAAAATATATATAAGCTAATTCTTGTACACTGTGGAATGTAAGGAAAAAATTATTATTATTTTTCATTTTGCTATCCAGTTGTTCCAACACCAGTGAATTTACCTTGGCATCTTTTTCAAAATAAACTTAATATATATGTATGGTCAATGTACATCTGGATTTACCATTCTCTTCCATTCCTGATATTAGTATTTAGTAATTCTTGTCTTTTATTTTTTTCCTAGTTCTGGTTGGAATTCTATTCACTACATAATCTCACATAGCCAATTTTTATTTTGTTAATTTTCTATATTATGTTTCTCTGTTTTCTATTTCATTGCTTTCTGTTCTTATTTATCATTTTATATTAAGTACTTATTTTGGTGTTATTATTCCTTTTTGTTTTTTCTTATTGTGCAATTGAAAGTTATTGTTTTAAGAACTTTTTTATATTTAATATAATTGCTCAGTGCTATAAGCATCCCAATACACACTGCTTTGGCTGCATTCCCAAATTATAATATAATGCATTTTATTTTACTTCAGTTTAATAATTGCACAAATTATTAAATGAATTACTCAATTTATTTTTTTTTTAATTTTTTTTTCAACGTTTATTTATTTTTGGGACAGAGAGAGACAGAGCATGAACGGGGGAGGGGCAGAGAGAGAGGGAGACACAGAATCGGAAACAGGCTCCAGGCTCCGAGCCATCAGCCCAGAGCCTGACGCGGGGCTCGAACTCACGGACCGCGAGATCGTGACCTGGCTGAAGTCGGAGGCTCAACCGACTGCGCCACCCAGGCGCCCCTGAATTACTCAATTTATTAAACGACTCATGGATTAATTAGACTTATTCTATTTATTTTCTATATAATGAGGATTTTCCAGACTTCTGCTACTTACTTCTAATCTTATTCCATAGTGATCAGTGAACATATTGTGTGACTTGAATATATATTTTTTTAATTATCAAAGCTTGTTGTATGGCCCATGTCATTGTCATGGTATCTTGGTAAATGTATTGCGTGTACCTGAAAAGGTGTGCATTCTACTGTTTCTCCTATAAATGTTAATTAGGTCAAGTCGATGGGTAGTCATTATATTCTTTTATAATTTCTTTAGATCATTATCTCGATTATGGAGAGGAGATATTGAATCTGACTATAATTGTGGGATTATCTGTTTTTCTTTGCAGTTTTATCAGTTTTTACTTCACACACTATATCCCCTTAAGGAAAAAATAACTGTATGAAATTACTTTTTAATTCCTTGTGATAATCTTTTCACTATGGAATCTATTATGTCGGATACACCTATATGTGCCTTTGGATTTTTTTTCACTGATACTAGTATGTTACATCTTTTCCCAACCTTTCTTTGAAAACAGATTTTTCTTTATATTTAAATAGGATTTATTTAGGTAATATATAGTAGATATTTTTTCCTAGTGTGATCACCCTTGCCTTTTAATTGGGGTATTTATATCATTTATATTTAATTTGACTGTTAATATTTTTTCAGCCTTTTCGGAGAGATTGTTGTTACTATTATATTCTTTATTGGCTTATTAGATAATAATTTAGTTTTGTTTTCCTATTTTTATAGGTAAAACTTGATTATATATATATATATATATATATATATATATGGGAAACTCAAATATGTATATGTATGTATCTTGTATCTATCTATCTACCTGTCTATATATGAAACTTGATTGTAATGTTTTCTTCATGTTTTTTATGCATTGATTGGCCTTCTTGTATCAATCAGTTTATAGTTTCCGTCACATTTGAAATGATTTTAGACATTATTTCTTTACATATTTTTTTTCCTTTCTTCTTTTATGGGGTCTCCGTTTACATGTAGATCAGACTGCTTGAAATTTTCCCAGAGCTGACTGATGCTTTGTTCTTTATTTGTTAGGCTTATTTTATTTTATTTTTTTTAGTGTATTTCTTTTTGGAAATTTCTAATTGTGGCATTTCCAAATTCACTAATATTTTATTCTTCATTCATAGTTTGATGTTAATCCCATCCAGTTTTTCATTTCTCATTGTCCAGTGTATCCTTTCTCTCTGTCTTGCATTGCACTATATTAAACTCTGTGTACTTGCTGATTTGTAATATGTCTGTTGAAAATAGAAAAAGCTCACATATAGAAACCACAAATAAGAAAATAAAAGTGGCTGGGGTGCCTGGGTGGCTCAGTTGGTAAAGCATCCGACTTCAGCTCAGGTCATGATCTCTCAGTTTGTTAGTTCAAGCCGCACATTGGGCTCTGCTGCCAACTCAGAGCCTGGAGTCTGCTTCAGATCCTGTATCTCCCTCTCTCTCTGCCCATCCCCTGCTCACGCTCTGTCTCTCAATAATAGATAAACGTTTAAAAAATTTTTTTAAAAAGAAAGAAAATAAAAGCGGGCTCCTAGGTGGCTCACTCGGTTAAGCATCCGACTCTTTATTTTGGCTCGCGTCATGATCTTGTTCATGGGATAGAGCCCTGCATTGGACTCTGCATTGACTGCATTGGCCCTGCTTGGGATTCTCTCTCCCCACTCTCTTTCTGCCCCTTCCCTGATCACACACTCTATCTCTTTCTGTCTCTCAAAATATTTAAATAAACTTAAAAAAAGAAAAATATCACAATATTATTACTGAATGCTATAGTTTCTAAATATTTGAAGGTGATTACTTCTCAAAAGAAGACACCATTGAAAAAAACATTCTTGTTTGATGAGGGAGGCTTTTTTTTTTTTGTCTTCTTCTTATGAGAAAATGATGAAATATGAAGAAAAACAAATCTGTACTTAAGCACAGAATTTTAAAGATTTCAGGAATGGACTCATCATGTCCACCTCAAAAATTTTGCATTGTATCTGATTATTCTTAATATTGTAAATTGAATATTTCAGACCAAGTTTTTTTTTTCCTTGAACATTGGTACCTTTCACTCACTGCCTTATAAAACATTAACTCTTAATTATCTTAAGACCTGAGAAGATTAAAGACTTCTCATTTATCTATGGCCATATGAATAATTTGAGTAATAAATTAAAAAGAAATCAAATTGATAGCATTTGGAATTTTTATTCCACAAAACTTGAGTAAGGAAAAAAAAAGTTATTTGGGAAATGAAACTCACCTCATCCTTTGAGAAACCTCAAAATCAGAATATATACAATTATAGAAAAAGCAGATTTTCTAGAAAACCTTTCTTTTCCAAAGTAATAATAAACATCCAGGGAATCTTGCACAGATCAGAAACTTGCAAAATTACATTTTTAAAAGAAGTGTATGAGCTATGAATGTGATTTTTTTTAATGTTCATTTTTGAGAGAGAGAGAGACAGACAGACAGAGCATGAGCAGGGGAGGGGCAGAGAAACAGGGAGACACAGAATGCAAAGCAGGCTCCAGGCTCTGAGCTGTCGGCGCAGAGCCCGAGAAGGGGCTGGAACTCACAAACCCTGAGATCATGACCTGAGCTGAAGTCGGATGCTTAACAGACTAAGCCACCCAGATGCACCCGTGAATGTGATTTTTACTTCACACTGCTAACACTGGTGATTCAGAGCTTGTGCTTTATAATCCACATATGGCAGACAGGTGATAAAGCCTCATGCACATATAAAATGGCAGGTGGAATCAGAGACACTACAAATAAAATAGGAACCTCTAAAAGATGAAGACATCAAACCTTGAAATTATAGTTGGTGAGGATACTTGTTTGTTTTGATCTTAGAGATGAGTGGAGGCTATTAAAAAAAAAAAAGATCTGAGAATTCCTATCTATAAGGTTATCCTTCAGTGAGAAAAAATACCAGAATTCAAACTACCCTAATGTATATTATTCTACATATGCTAAGTCTGACATTTTATTTAAATAAGTATGTGTTGTTTGTGTCTATAGTGTCACTCATGTTGAAAGATTTTGAAATGCTTCTAGAGGAATGAACTTTATATGTAAGCAACAAGTTATTTCTACTAATAAAGTTAAACAATTTTTAGTTCACAATACAAGAAAAAAAGAGGGATAATCCAGCCAAATACAAAAATACAATCCAGAAGTATAAAATTGAGGAGTCCAATAAAAACTGGAGATATTGAAATAATCTGATTCAGAGTATAGCAATGCATGCTTAATGTAATTAAAGACATAATAGGGGCACCTGGGTAGCTCAGTCGTTTAAGCACCCAACTTCGGCTCAGGTCATGATCTCATGGTTCTTGAGTTCCAGGCCTGCATCAACTCTGTGCTGACAGCTCAGAGCCTAGAGCCTTCTTCAGATTCTGTGTCTCCCTCTCTTTCTGCCCCTCCCCCACCCGTGCTCTGTCTCTCTCAAAAATAAATAAACATTAAAAAAAATCATAAATAAGTAAAACAAAGATGTATAGAATGGGGTCAAAATATTTTAAAAGGTCAGGAGTTTTTCAGAAATGATAAATGGAGTTTTTCAAACAACCAAATTAAAAAAAAAGATAACTGTCATAGAAATTTAATTAATGGTTTAATTAAGATCAAACAGAAATCAAGAGAGAAGTGGTGAAGTGGAAGATTATCCTGAAAGGAAGTAGTATAAAGGATATAAATATAAAAGAAAGGAAATTGTGAAGGAAAATTTATCAGTCACATTGCTGGAAAAGAAGCTGACCCTAAGCAATTTTGGAAAATAGTGTTTTGACTGGCAATTGTAATGTGAAAGCCAAAAAAGAATTGTTAGTGTGTTTTACGTATGAATATGGATTAGCTATTCTGAAACTTCTTGAGATGTATATATGTATATATACATATATAGGGGTAAGTAAACAAGTAAATGAATTGCAGATGATAGCCAAGTTTTTCTCTCTCAGAGAAAGAAATTACAAATAACAATGGGAGGGAAAAGGCTCCCATGAAACTTATGGTGAATTACAGTTGGAGATATACATGTACACATATCAGTATATACAGATCCACATAAATATAACTATAACTATAACTATAACTATAACTATATATATATATATATATATATATAACTACCTGTATCTATCTATATCTATATCATCTATATCTATATCTATATCTATATCTATCAACCATTTATCAGTCTATCCTATCTTGAATATATGTGAGTTCACATCAGCACCTCTAATTTCAATCTAATATCAAAGGAATTAGTTTGTATTATTGTGTTTATTTTTCATAGTTTTCTTCTTCTTTTCCCATATTCATAAAGCCTTTCTCTGACCATGAGAAATCTGATTCCCATTATCTCCAATATATTTATTTATTTCTTAAATAGCCCTATATATCCTAACCATGCTAGTCCCCTTCTTGATTTCTGGCTCCACCATTGATTTCTTGAGGCTAATGTGGCCTTTCCTATGGCCCTACCATTTTCTTGGCTTCTGGCCATGCTGCCATCTCCAAGGGAAGAGAGAAAAAGGACATTAAGGAAAGAAATGGGTGGGGAAGCTAGGAAGCATAACTAGATTTATACACCTATAATTTTTATGTCATTTTATTTTTCTAAGTTTTGTAATTATTCTGGCCCTACATTATTATGTTTGGCAGGAATTTAAACTTCATTATAATTGGAGGGTTTAGCTCATTCTCCATAAAAAGTAGACTGTCCCAAGGAATCTTATATAGTCTAGAAAATGCAGACAGTATTTTCTATCTTTAGTCTATACCAGTTATGATGAAATGGCCTCTACATAAGCATACTTGCCCTTTGAAGGCAGAGAGCTTTGCTCTTCTTCTTTCAAGTTGAAAACACTGGAGTCATGGCCAGAACTGAAACCCTTTGTTTCAAGTGTTTTCAAGTGTTTCATCTCCGTAATGAACTATGGAGTCAATTTAAGGTTCTACTGAAGGAAGCTACAAACTCTTATTTCCTTCCTCCTGTCTGGAAAATTTCAAAAACTTTTATCATTATCATATATCTTTTGCTTTTATCTTTGAGGACTTTTCTAATATCAACAAATCAAATTACTTTTCTTCTATAAACCAACAAATTCCACAATAAAGTTTTTGATGGGAATTTGGTTTTTTCTAGGAGACTAGAATTTTCTGATTTAAGCTGTTAGTAACACAGCATTAACCATTAATGGAAGCGAAGATATAGAAAGGATTGGCAACTGCTGGGGATCAAAAATCATTAAGTGTTCCAAAACACATTTATCTGTTACAGAATAATATAAATTAATATCTAAATCCATTTTTACATTTATTTTTTACATTTTTTAGGGGAGTAAATATTAGTGATAGTCCTGATATTATAAGTTGTTCTTTATATTTGGAACAGAAGAATCACTAAGTGAAAAACACAGTTCACTATGTAAGGCAGACAAGCTTGCAACAATAAGGTATAATGACCAGGTATTTATTTAAAAATACCTGAAAATAATCTGAAAATATTCCAGAAAAGTAATAACAGATAGTAGCAGTGATTAGAATTTAAAAAACAGAAATGTTTTGGGACCCCTCAGTGGCTCAGTCGGGTAAGTGCCTGACCCTTGATTTCAGCTCAGGTCATGATCTCATGGTTTGTGAGATCCAGCCCTGCATTGGGCTCTACACTGACATTGCAGAGCCTGCTTGGGATTCTCTCTCTCTCCCTCTCTCTGTCCCTCCCCTGCTCACACTGTCTCTCAAAATAAATATACATTTTTTAAATAAATTTTTTACTTTTATTTACTTATTTTGAGACAGACAGAGACAGCACAAGTTGGGGAGGGGCAGAGAGTGAGGGAGAGAGAAAAGAGAGAAACCCAAGCAAGCTCCATGCTGTCATCTTAGAGCCTGATGTGGGGCTCAAACCCACGAAACATGAGATTATGACCTGAGCTGAAACCGAGTCAGATGCTCAACTGATTGAGCCACCCAGGCACCCCTAAATAAATAAATATTTTTTAAAAGAAAGAAAATTGCCATTAGTAAAATCTTTGTAATTCTACCAGAGATTCACTCTTTTACCAAAATCACTTTTTCTTTTTTTAACATATGTTTCTTAGAATCCACAAAACTATTTCCCATTTCAATCCATTTTATATTTTAGTTTAACTCTAGACTTTCCTTTTTTTTTTTTTTGAAAAGGTTTTCCTTGGGAAAAATAATTTTAAAAATACTGTATAATTTACAAAAATTACTGGTTTAGAAGCATTTTAAAATGATGAGACATTTTATTTGCATACTATGCAGAGTGATGAAAATCTCTTAAAACTAAAATATAATTATTGGTGTAAGTTCTCAATATTAGTAAATAAGCAGCTTTTGTATTTTTTTCATAATTAGTTTGCATATACGTAATTATTTTATTTTAAAATTATTGCAATGTGTTTTAAAATGGATAACACTCAGGATTTGATATCTTATGGCCTCAATTATATCAACACATCAATACATCAACACACACACACACACACACACACACACACACACACACATATATATATATATGACAACTGAGACATATTTTGAGGGAAAATGGTGAACCAGATGCATTTATAGTTAGCTATTCACCCCTGAAATTGTCCTTTAAACTCTTCCATGTATAAGCAAGCAATAAGATGCTATGTACATGGAATTAAAATGGATTTTTAAACATACTGATTTTTATGACTGAAATTTTATTACAAATGCATCAAACTGATCACATATAAAGTGAAATCATATATAAATTTTGCTATATTATTTTTAATTAATACCCAGGATTTCTGATAACACCTATATATATAATTCTGCTTAATTAAATATTATGTATGGAATAATGACTTCATTCTAATTTTACTTTGATTAATATTTCAAGTTTAAAGGGGTTCCTGGCTTCAATTTATAGTAAAAGACCTAAATTATCTGTAATAAATCAACATATTAAGGCCTTTTTTAAGCCACTGCAGTTATACATGCTAACTATATTTTTTAGCAACTCTGTTTTCAGATCACTGAAATATTATCTCTTAGCTACTGTGTTGTACACAATAAGATATTTCAAATTCACCTTGTTCTTTTCCTGACACTGACCTTGAGTCAGTCGTTTTCTAAGAGGCCTGGAATTTGTTTTTGTTTTATTTTTTTAATTTTTTGAAAGTTTTTTTTAAATGTTTACTTATTTTTGAGAGAGGGAGAAAGAGACAGAGAGAGGGAGAGAATGAGCAGTGAGAGAGGGAGACAGAATCCGAAGCAGACTCCAGTCTCTGCACTGTCAGGACAGAGCCCGATGCAGGGCTTGAATTCACGACCCCTGAGATCATGACTTGATCTGAAGTCAGATGCCTAACTGACTGAACCACCCAGACACCCCTTTTTTTGTTCTATTTTTTAAAGAGGGTGGTATTTCATAACTAAGTTCTAGGTTCTAGGTGTGATATTGAAGTTTGCTGGCCCTCTGATACTGGACAGGAACTATATATATATTCTTACATGAATTTGTACTGTTATTTCCAATTCTAATCCAAAATTATCAGGTTTCATTTAGTTTTCCCTTTCCACAGTTACACCTCCCTTGTCTGACAGTGAGGAACTTGGTTCCAATTATCCTTACTGTATTTACTTACTCAACTAATAGAGCTGCTATGAGAAAATACCACAGGCAGAGTGGCTTAAACAACAGAAATTTATTTTCTCACAGTTCTGGAGGCTAAAAGTCCAAGATCAAGATGTTGGCAAGGCTGGTTTCTTCTAAGCACAACCAGGGAAGGATCTGCTCCAGGCCTCACTGCTTGGCTTACAGATGGCTGTCTTCTCCCTGAGTCTTCACATCGTCTCCTCTCTTTGCATGTTTGTGTCCAAATTTCCTCTTCTTATGACATTAGTCATATTAGATTATGGCCATCTCTAATGACTTCATGTTAACTGGATCAGCTCTCTAAAGACTCTAGTGCTGCATCATGAGGTATTGGGGATTATGACTTTAACATATAAATTGGGAGGATACAATTCAACCCATAACATCCCCTAAGCCCATAAATATAACCAGTTTTCATCATCATCCCTACCCCCTTTTCTGTCTGCCTACTCTCCTTACCTCTCTTTAACTTGCAGCCTATGCTGGACTGCCATCCCTTCCTCTTAGACATCTTTATTTTGAGTATTCTCTGACATCCTGCAGAGACCAGCCTTTTACATGTAGACATTCCAAACTGTCTGAGCTCTAAAATTCTGTGCTAGGCTGCATTTTGATATGGATCCCTTCCTTATCCCACTTCAGGCTAGCTCCCCATAGATTAATTCTCTATATCCTTTTAGATTTGACACCCATGCCAGATAATTTCTTTGTTTTAAGTATTGCCAAAGAAATCCAAAGGTTGACTAACAATACCCGTTTGACTGTTGAACTGCTGAAGTAATCCAAATATCCCTGACCTCTCGCTTTTACTCAGGAAGTGAGTATCCAAAGAACTGGAGTCTCCAAAAAGACAATTCTCAATCCAAGTCAGCTATGTTAATGCTAAAAAAAAAAAAAAAAAAAAAAAAAAAAAAGACCCCTTCCTATTTTCAAACCAGAGGCTGCCAAATGAAGTAGCTGATCAAGGAAAAATTATCTACTATCACGTCAGGTTTCCTTGCTATTTCTCTCCCTCAGGAAATCATATAAGCTTGTGACCTTATGTTTATTATACACAACTACACTGAAAAAAAAGCCTTGAATGGATAATTTCCCTTTTTTGGTTTTAATCCTTCCCTTTTCCAAATAAGACATTTTATTGTAACTGCTAAATTGTCTGTTGCAGGTAGATAAAGTTTCTTTTGCATGTGGATTACTGTACTATTACTAGATCCTGGATTTGGATCTAGAAGCAATAACTGGATAAAGTTTTAGTTTATCCCCTTTTTTGTAGACAAGTAAATTTTGAGTAGAAGTGATAAATTCTGAGAATGCATGCACAGAGAGGCCAAAGTGGCCTCCACTTGGGAGAGGCTTTTTCATCTGACACTGTAAATGAGATAGTACAGAAAATAATTTGGATGGCCGGTGAAAATATTCTGCCATCAAGTAAATAAACCATGAAGCCTCCATGACCTATTGACTCTTGCTTATATATTTGTTTCCTTATTTTACCTTGAGGTTTATATTATTAACTGATTCCAGATATCCTGGTAATATTAGAATATTTAATAAAATATAGCCACAAGTGAACAAAACTCACACAAATAATACAGCTTGTCAGCTACTTTTAGTACTTCCCTCTTCTTAAAAATCTTTTAACTGTGTGTGTGTGTGCGTGTGTGTGTGTGTGTGTGTGTGTGTGTGAAATGTAACATGCACAAAAATATGCACAAGTCTTAATAGTATAGTTTACCAACTTTTCCTATATATGACACAGTACGGTATATAGCTTTGCATTTTTTGGATATTATATGTAGAAGCATACTGGTATATACTCTGGTATCTGAATTATTTTCAGCTTACCAAATGTTTGTGATATCTATGCATGTGATTGCATGCATTTGTAGTTTACTCATTTTTATTGCATAATTGCATCAGATTTTTTTCTTTCATTGCAGAATTGCACCACATGTATGATGGACATTTGAGTTGTGTGCTGTTTTAGGCTTTAGTGGATAATGTTATTTTGTTCCTATCTTCTGGTATAAACATACCATGTTCTATTGGGAATGCACCCCAGGAAAAGTAACTGGATGAGAATGTATGCATATTTCAATTTGTCTTTTCAATGAGCCCTATTAGGACTTTGTGGTTGTTTGTTTGTTTGTTTGTTTGTTTGTTTTTCTTGGAAAAGAATCTCTGTCAAGGAATCTTGAGAAACACAGGATCATAGTGAAGAGCTCATTAAGATCACTCTTTTGGACTCTTAGCATATCAGATTGTGGGGATGCATGCATAGGCACTCTGAAGGTGATATGGGCAAGAACTTCTGAAGCATGATGATGTACATACATATTGTGGCAGTGGATTGTCACTTGGTAATCATGCCATCTTAATTTTATAATTTTCATTTTAGTAAGCTTAAACTGCAGCTGTCCACAACACACAAAAAATGAAAAAAATATTTCCAGCATTTTGTAATTAAAAATGTTTTTAATGTTTATTTATTTTTGAGAGAGACAGAGTGTGAGCTGGGGAAGAGGCAGAGAGAGGGAGACGCAGAATCAAAAGCAGGCTCCAGGTTCTGAGCTGTCAACACAGATCCTGATGCAGGGCTCGAACTCACAAGCCGTGAGATCATGACCTGAGCTGAAGTTGGATGCTTAACCAACTGAGCCCCCCAGGCACCCCTCCAGCAGTTTTTAAATTGAAAGAGCTAGGCTTTTGATCCCTTGATTCATTACCATGTCCTTTTACAAGTGACACTGAACCCCTAAGAGGTGAATTATAAATCTTGCAGGATAACACAGGGTTTAAATCACTTCAATTTCTGTGTCCTTTTAAATGAAATGAATCTGTACAACTTTTAGAATATATTTCATGTTGTATTGAAATGGCAACTGGGATGTGTATCTAAAAGGAAAAAGTGCAATCTAGAAAACCAAATTAAATGATAAAAATTAGTATAGCTCAATGCCATTGGGCAACATTTTCCAAGTTCTAAGACAGAACAAAATATGAAAAATTAATAAATCTTTTGAAAATACTGACTTTTTTTGTAACTAGTCATACCAAATTAAAGAAATTAACTTGTAGCTATGATTTATTTAACTCTTTTGGTTAGAGATTTGTATGGACAGAAGATTCTCATTGATACAACATACTAGGTTAAAATACACACTATAAAATTAAATTTTATTGGTAGAAACTGTACCACCATTATTTTGTCTATGCGAGGAAACATCTCTTGCATACAATCAATATTTAACTTGAGATATTGTCATTGAATTGCCCTGTGCTAATTTTTCAGAAATTGATTTAGTTCTGCATTTTTTATCTTAATGTAAAAGAGAAGCTATAAATAAAATACTATTATATTGTATATATGTTCTCAACACTTAAGAACTTTTAAAACCTATATACTCCTAAGCCCATCCAGTTATCAAAAGGCCAGATGAAATTTATTGGAAAGATAGAAGACATCTCTATGCAATTCTAAGACCACTTAGCATATTTTAAAAATATAACTCTATTTGGAGTAATGATAAAAAATAAAGTAAAAGGGAAAGAGTTTGATGTATAGACAGTATTCAACAAATTTTATTGAATGAATAATCTAGGTCAAAGAAAACCTTTGTTCTAACTACTCTTATCTCACTTGTGTTGAGACTGTGAATATTATGTTTTAATATTTCTGTGCCATTATTTCTCTATTTCCAAAATGAGGTTTTTGTTCTTTTAGATACAGAATAGTAGCAACTATTATTTAAAAATCTACTAATAGATCCTGACAGATTTTGGACATTATTTTTAGCCTCAAGATTGCCATTGCTTCAGTCTTTCACAAATTAATTCAAAAATATTAATTATATATTTTTATATGCAAAACTCAGTGAAATCTTCAAAATATAGAAAGTTTGAAAAAGACAACTTCCTGTCTTCAACGGCACATGGTTTGTCAGAGAAGACCAACAAAAGTTCAAGAAATTCTCATACAATAATATTATACAAACATATTGAGCCAATATAGATTATGAGGCCCATAAACATGCCATATCTGTGTGCATCTCTTGACACAGAGTAAGAAAGTAGTGATTTTTGTTGAAGGAATAAACTTTAGTTGACATTTATTTTATTATTACTATGTTCACATTAATGTTTTAAGAGATTTTGAAAGGGTGGACCTACGCTGGCCCACTCCATCTTGTTCTATGTCCTCCACCTTGACCACGCCTCCTCCCCTTGAGTAACCTCCCACTCACCAGTTCAAACTTCCCTATCAAAACACGCCCAGCGACCTGCACAACAAGACTCCGACCCTTCCCCAGCCAATCCGCTGAGGCCACAGCCATTACCTCACCAACTGCCCCTAGACCCCAATAAAACCTTTGTGCTTTTGAAACTCACTCTTTCTCCCCGGCTTCTCACCGCTGTGTCGGTGCAGGTAGGGGATTGAGCTCGAGCTAGCTCGAATAAAGGCTCTTTGCTTTTGCATCAGACTTGGCTCCCTGGCGGTCTTTGGGGATCATGAATTCTGGGCATAACAATTTTATATATATTTATTGATTTTATTCCTAAAATATTCTTATGCAACTCTGTACATTTTACAGTTGTTGAAACTGATGCATAAAGAAAATAAGCCTTACATTTAGTAAGTGGAAAGGAATAGAAATGAATTAATATATAATGTGATGTTTAAAAAATACTCTAAAACTTAGTGTTTTCAAATTACCATCACTGGAGAAGATGGCAGAGTAGGAAGATCCTGAGGTCACCTCTTCCACAGATACAACTAGATAACACCCACATGAGTGTACATAACCCAGAAATGACCCAAAGACTGGCAGAACAGACTCTCCATAGCTAAATGTAGAGAAGAGGTGAGTTTGAAGAGGTTAAGAAGGGTGGAGACATGATCTGGAGCTAAAGGAACCCATAGGATTGTCTGCAGGATGGAGGGATTCTGCAAGTGCAGAGAGGGAAGAGAAACTGACCCTCACACCAGCACCCCAGACAAAGAGAACCTGCACAAAGAAGACAAATCCCCGTAAAATTTGGCTTTGAAAACCAGAGGGATGTAATTTTTTCAGTTCTTACAATAAATGGAGCTTAACACCTAGAACTTTAAAAATCAATGGGTTCAGTTCTGGGAGAGCCTGAGGGTAATAGCCCTTAAAGAGACAGAACAACAAACAATTCCACAGAGGTATAGCACAGAACCAACTGTTTGTAAAACACCTGGGTTATACAGGAAGAACATTTATTTACTAATCTCAGAGCATGTGCTGACGGGTCAGGGATCTTTAGGAGACTTCTCCAGAAACAAAGGCACTGGCAGACACTATTTTCCTCTCTTGACCCCCTGGCCTAGAGACAAAGACACCTGCAGAAACCAGCACAGTTACCAACACTTTCCATCTAACTTGCTGATACCATGTTCCACCCTACATTCTCCTGTGGACATGTCAGTTCCATCCAGGACTCAGCTCCAAGTTTCCTTCAACAGCAGACTCACATAAACCTTCCTAATACTGCACATCCCACCCCCACACTCTTCTGCAGATCCATTCCCTCCAACTCAGGCAGCCTATGTACCAGGCAGCTGCAGGTCCCCTCTCACAGTGGACCAGCCAAGACCTTGCTGGCATGACATACTCTGCCCCTGTGATCTCCTGTGGATTCACTCCCTCCAGCCATGTGGCAGGAGTATAAAGGGATTCTAGGTTTCCTCCCACAACAGACATGCACAGACCTTGCTAACACCACACACCTCGGCCTTGTGTTCTATTGTGGACCTGCCCCCTCCAAGACACCCTTGGCAGATACCATCCAAAGTGATGCCATAAGCCTGGCAGCATGCAAGGAGCCCCCGCAGAGGCCACCACCACTTCAAAGTGACTCCTGCCTTAGGGAGGAAAAGATAACTTTACACACCAGTTCCATTGCAGCCCCAGCAGTGGGCTGGGGCAGACATCTGGTTTGACAGCAGGCCCCACCCACCAACTAAAGCTCCCTAGGAGACAACACAGGGAAAGCATCCTGAAGTTTGCTGCTGCTACATTTCTGGCAAATGCCTGGTGTGGACCAAGATGGCCCCAGACTGGCCCACTAACAACACAGGGACCAACATTGCCCACAGTAGGCAAAGAGAGGCACTGCACATGACTGGAATGAATGCAAAAGTGGCTTAGCCACAATAATAGGTCACCCATAACACACTTAGGAGACATCCTTAAAGAGCTAAGTATGGGTGAACAGGGGATACCGCACTGCAGGGGACTATGGGACCTCTTCTACATAAAGCCACTACTTTCAAGAGCAGGAGAGGTAGCTGACTTTCCTAAGACAGATAAACAAACAGAAAGTTAGACAAAATGAGGAGACCGAGGAATATGTCCCAAATGAAAGAATAGGACAAACTTAGAGCAAGAGCTAAATGAAAGAGAAGTAAGTAATATGCCTGATAGATAATTTAAATAAACTCACAGGAATTTGAGAAAAGACCTCGGGAGACCCTCAACAAAGAGATAGAAAACATAAAAAAAAAAAAAAAAGAACCATTCAGAGATGAAAAACTAAACAACTGAAATTAAAAATACACTAGAGGGAATAATTAGTAGACTAGAGGAAGTAGAAGAATGGTTCAATGACCTGAAGGAAGAAATCAAACTGAACATAGGTAGAAAATAATAATAATAATAATAATAATAATAATAATAATAATAATGGAAAATAGACTTAGGAAACTCAGTGACATCAGCGAGCATAATAGCATCCTCATTATAGGGATCTAAGAAGGAGAAGAGAGAGAGAATGGGGACATAAAACTTATTTGAAGAAATAATAGGTGAAAACTTCTTGAATCTGGGGAAGGAAACAGACATCCAGATCAAGGAGACACAGAGAGTCCCCAACAAAATCAACTGAAAGAGATCCATAGTAAGAAACATAGTAATTAAAATGGCAAAAAATAGTGAAAAGGAGAATTTTAAAAGCAGCAAGAGAAAACTCAGTTACATCCAAAGGAAACTCAATAAGGCTATGAGCTGATTTTCAGCAGAAATTTTCAGGTCAGAAGGGAGTGACATGATATATTCAAAGTGCTGAAAGGAAAAAAAAAACCTGCAGCCAAGAATACTCTATTCAACCAGACTATCATTCAGAATAGAAGGAGAAATAAAGAGTTTCCCAGACAAACAAGAATTAAAGGTATTTATGACCACTAAACCAGCTCTACAAGAAATATTAAAATAGTATTTTAGTAGAAAGTATTTGAGTAGAAAGGAAGGACCATGAGTAAGAGTAATAAAAGTAGGAGGCACAAAAGCAATAAAATGAAGGATATATATAAAATAATTCGAGAGATTCACAAAGTAAAAAGGATGGAAGTATGACACCATATACCTAAGATGAAAGAGGGGAGAGGAGTAAAGAATGGATTCAAATTTAAGCAGCTATCAACTTAATGTAGACTGCTATATGCATAAAATATTGTTCCTAAACCTAATGGTAACAACAAATCAAAAAACAGTAACATATGCAAAAAACAAAGAAAGGAATCCAGGTGTATCACTAAAAGCCAGCAGGGACTCCTGGGTGGCTTAGTTGGTTGAGTGCCCAACTCTTGATTTTGGCTTGGGTTGTGATCCTGGGGTTGTGGGATTCTTTTTCTCTCTCTCTCTGGCCCTCTCTCCACCCTTCTTTCTCTCTTTAAAAATAAAAATAAAAATAAAGAACACCAGCAAACTGTGAGAGAAGAGACCAAAAGAAGAAAGAAACAATAAGATATACAAAATCAACCACAAAAAAAAAAACAAAATTATAATAAGTACATATCTGTCAGTGATTACTTTGAATGTAAAAGGACTAAACAATCAAAAGACATAAGATGATGGAATTTATTAAAACTCAAGATCTACCTAAAGATTCCTCCAAAAAATACCAGAACTGATAAATAAATTTTTGGAAGGTCTCAGAATACAAAATCAATATACATAAATTGCACTTCTGTACACTAATAATGAAGTATCAGAAAGAGAAATTAAGAAAACAAGCCCATTTACAACTGCACCAAACATAATAAAATACCTGGAAATGAGCCTCACCAAGGAGGTGAAAGAGCTGTACTCTGAACACTACAAAACACTGATGACACTGATGAAAAATTGAAGAATTTTTAATTCCAATATTATACTTAACATACAGTGTATATTAACTTGAGGTATACTATATAGTAATTCAACAATTGAATAAATTATTCAGTGTTTATCATAATAAATGTGCTTTTTATCCCCTTTACCGATTTCACCCATCTCCCTACCTATCTCCTCTCTGGTAACCGTCTGTTTCTCTATAATTAAGAGTCTGTTTTTTTTCTTTTGCTTTGTCTCCCCCCACCCCTTTCTTTGTTTGTTTTGTTTCTTAAATTCCACAAATTAGTGAAATCATATGATATTTTCTTTCTGTGACTTATTTCATTTAGTATTACACTGTCTACATCCATCCATGTTGTTGCAAATGGCAAGATTTCATTATTTTTATGGCTGAATAATATTTCATTGTATAAGCATACCACTTTTTTTATCTCTTCATCTATTGATTGACACTTGGGCTCCTTCCACAGCTTGGCTTTTGTAAATATTGCTGCAGTAGACATAGGGGTGTATGTACCCCTTTGAATTAGTGTTTTCAGATTCTTGCGGTAAATGCCCAGTAGTGGAATTAGTGGATCTTATGGTAATTATGGTTTTAATTTTTAGAGAAACCTTCATACTGTTTTCCATAGTGGCTGCACTCATTTGCATTCTCACCAACAACACAAGAGGCTTCCTTTTTCTCCACATCCTTGCCAACACTTGTTTTTTCTTGTGTTTTTTATTTTAGCTATTGTAACAGGTGTGAGATGATATCTCATTGTGGTTTTGATTTTTACTTCCCTGATTAGTGATGTTGAGCATCTTTTCATGTGTATGTTGGCCATCTGGATGTCTTCTTTGGAGAAATATCTGTTTATGACTTCCCCCATTTTTAATTGGATTATTATTTGTGTTTCTTTGTTGTTGAGTTGTATAAGTTATTTATATATTTTGGATACTAAACCTTTATCAGATATGTCATTTGGAAATATCTTCTCCCATTCAGTAGGTTGTCTTCTAGTTTTGTTCATAATTTTCTTTGCTGTGCAGAAGCTTTTTATGTGGTGTAGTAACAATAGTTTTAGTTTAGTTTAGTTTAGTTTAGTTTAGTTTAGTTTAGCTTAGTTTAGTTTAGTTCTGTGAATCTTTTTCATTTATCTTGAGAGAGAGAGAGAGCACAAGTTGGGGAAAGGCAGAGAGAGAGGGAGAGAGAATCCCAAGCAGGCTCTGCACTATCAGCCCAGAACCCAACATGAGCCTCGATCTCAAGAACCATGAGATCATGACCTGAACAGAAATCAAGAGACAGACACTTAACTGATTGAGCCACCAGTTGCTCCCCAATAGTTTATTTCTTGTGTTGTTTCCCTTGCTTTAGGAAAGATAAATAGAACATTTTTTTTCTTCCATTAATAAAGCCCATATTAGTGTTTTCAAAGTTATGCTAACATGTAAGTGTTGCAAAGGAAAGGATCTTTGTTTTGAACGTTGATGGATTATGCATAGTACAAAGTAGTGGTTAAAAGTATGTGTGGAACAATGGAATCCAATTTATTTTTCGGCAGTGGAAAAAAATAAACTTCAAAAATGGTGTGGATCTATATACTCTTAGTAAGGAAGACAGAAACTAGGAGGTAGTGACCACTGCAGATTTTGCAACAAAGTGATGTTCAAGAAGCAGAACAGAATACGTGGAAAATATAGGAGGAAATAACAAAGGGGCATTCTTCATCAGTGATACATTCATTGAGTAAAAGTATTCAATGAGCAGCTGTGTTGTTCCAGGAACTGTTCAGATGTAGAAGATAAAATTATAAGCCGAATAGATCATACCAATAGGCTGTATGAAGCCATTAGGATGAACATGAGACACAGGAAACTCCAGTATTGAATTTGAATTTGAGAACAGGAATCCAGATTCTGATAGCAAACGGGGAAGAGAATGAGGCCCCGTCCTCAAACTCAGGTTTGTTTGCTTATTTATTATAGTATTCAACACTTGCAGTTTAAAAAATCAACCTAAGCATCATTGGCACCATTCTTCATGAGGTAAATCCACAAAGCCTACACACCCTGGAGAACTCTCAGTTGGTAAGTTCTTTCCTTTCTAAGCCAAAGAAAATAGAATGAGAACTCAAATTGAGGGATGCAGCCTTCAAGGATGTTTCTACTCATAAGTATTTATTGTTTTCTTTTAAACCATTTAGTATTGATTTTCTCACAACCTTAATTTTCTTATTCTATACTGTTTTAAAATCCAATTTTCAGAATATAACTTAAATTGTTCCTGTGTGTGTGTTTTGTTGTTTTTGTTGTTTTAGTATCTTCAAAAAAGTTCAGTAATTCTGCTGATTGTGAGGGAAAAGAAAATCTCCCTAGCAAAGGGTTATACGCATTACATACATCTAATATCTGAGGAATGAGGACTATCTTTTCACATTTTATGGTGCTTCTTGTACAATTTGTTATTTAATATTGTAAAAGTGGTCTATGATTTTATGTGTGTTACTCAGAACCTCTTCTTATTTTCATCCATTTAAACTATTTATATTTCAACTATTTATATGTCCTCCATTTAAACTATTTATTTTATATTTCAATATTTTATATGTACTTCTTTTAATGTACATGAAGTGAATCTGTGAGTGTGTTGAATTTAGGGATCCAATTTTATTTTACTGTATTATAGTCATAGTGACAATCATACAGCACCCTTTGTTTTTAAAAAAATCACCTTTTCACTGATCTGCAATGCCAACCTCTCTGTGTAGATAGATCTGTTTCTAGTCTCTTCATTCTGCAACATTGATCTTTTCTCCAACTCTCATTTAACTTCTATATAACCATGTCTTTAGAATTTTCTTGGCCATTCTTCAAATATTATTTTTGTTTATTCATTTTTGAGAGAGAGAGAGAGAAAGAGACAGCACATGAGTGGGAGAGGGGCATAGAGAGAGGGCGACCCGGAATCCAAAGCAGGCTCCAGGTTCTGAGCTGTCAGCGCAGAGCCTGATGCAGGGCTCGAATCCACAAAAGGCGAGATCATGACCTGAGCCAAAGTCAGATGTTTAATCGACTGAGCCACCCAGGTGCCCCTTGGCTATTCTTGATCATCCATCCTCCATCTGGATTTTAGATTCATTTTGTTAATTTACAAACTCATACCTAGAAAAAACACAGTTCGCAGTATTTCCAGAAATTAATGTCTTCTAACTCTTTAGATATGGAAGGGGAAGCCATTTAATAAAATGTGAATTTTAAGAACTTAATACAAACATAAATTTGGGGTCAAATACTGCCTCTTTACTCATGAATTCTGTACACTTCAATGAATCTCTTGATTTCTTGGCAGATTATTGTCTTTATCCATAAAAAGGAGATAATAATCATACCACAGAGTGGTCAAAATTAAACAACATCTTAAAATATTTGTGCCAGGTAGTCATTTAAAAAATGTGGTGTTAGTTATTAAAGACATATTTACTCAATACATTATATTTTCCAGTACTCTAATATATACATACACATTTTTAAGGAAGAAATATACAAGAGGTTTATTGTTTAAACATGGAATTTATAGGAGAGACTAGTTGAATGTATGCATATTCATAATCACAGAAGTACATTTAAGTGTTGAATTGTAATAAAAAATTGGAAGGAAAACAATAAGGAAAATACATGGAATAATGAGGTAGTTTAGTGAGGAGAATGGCATTTAACTTGAGACTTAAAGGCTGAATTGGTGTAAAGCAAGTTCAGAATGTATGTGGGGTACAGATGGGGGAGATGTGTTATCAGTAAAAACATTCTAGAAAGTAAAACAGTGTACAAAATCCTTGAGCCAAGAGAGAACTTGCTATTTTACTAAATGCATGGTGATAATGTGAGGGTTCTCTTTAATTTTATTCTTATATTTAATATGTATATTTCCCCTTCACAAAGAACATGAGAATTACCTTTACTTTAGTTTTTTTTCTTTACAATGTATCTATATACATCCTATTTTCTAATTATTTAATGTACTTTATAACTAACTTCTTATAAAACCTTCACATTGTAATTGTCTTTAATTATAGAGTCCCATTTTCACATAATGATGGAAAAGGTCCTAGGTAGTACTTATCTTCATTAGTTCTCTCTAACGTATTTATATGATCAATATAAAATATAACATATATTATACATATTTACAATTATATATTATTAATATATATTTTATCATAAACATAATTATAATCTGTAATTTTTAACAGTGATTACCAGTATAGGTTTTGCAGTGAGACTACCTGGGTTTAAATCTTAGTTCTGCCATTTTAGTAACTGTCTACTGTAGCAAGTTCCTAAACTTGAATATGCTTTTTATATTATTATAATACATATTAGTAAAATAATAATAATGTCAAGCTACAGAATGATTGTGAAGTTTTAGGGAGTTAATAAGTGTGAGCAGTGACTTACACTTAATTAACACTAAAAACTTATAACCATTGTTTTCTTACGGTCACTTGAAATGATAAATGTCCTTGTCATTTTGAAAATAAAGCAAAGTATTGAGTATACTGAAATCAATAAACTGGAACCCTTAAATGTCCAGTTTTTGAAGCAATATGCTTCTTGTACCAATTAACAAAGGCACTGATACCAAAAGTTACCAAGATTTTATTGAAAACAACAATAGCAACTTCAATATCTAAATTGTAGTCTAAGGTGAACAGAATTTTCTTCATCACTTATATTTATTAATTCAATTAGTTAAAATGCTAAATACCTACTATGTGACATACCTTTAATGGCTTTAGTTTCTAAAAAGATTAAACAAATATTTTTCATAATGATGACTATCCTTGAATTAAAAGAATTTTAAGAAACATGGGAAATTTTAAAAATATTTGCCATATGAGTGCAGATAGTATTATATGTGAGGCATAGGTTTAAGGAATTTTTGAAAATTCCATGATTATCAGCATTTACCAGTATGAATTTATATAATGGATTAGGTGTCTCTTTCTTTTCTGAGTAATAAGCTATTTTCAGGATTATTCAGGAATAATCAATGATACATATAAGGATGAAAAGAATATTATAACTGATCCTCAAATTTTGTAAGTTTGACATTGATATAACTTTAAATTCTGGGATTTCAAAAAAATGTTATTAAATCTAATGTTCACCTGTTAAATTCCCTTCACCCATAACTTGATCAATGAATGCTTTGCTATTTCTTGGAGAAATACTGCCTTCTGGCCATTAGCTTACTTTCCTTAGCTTTTACATGTTTTTCTGTGTAGCAGTGTTATTAAATTGTTTTTAATTTAATTGTATGTCTGTCTTCTTAAATTTTGCATTTCATGGCTTCTAAATCTAAAATTGAATAATAAAATTCTTGCTTCTAGTAATAGGAAGTATAGATTTCAAGCAAGCATATAAAAACAAAATCTTTAGATGCACTTGATTCTAAATTTAGAGATCAATCAGATGTTTAGGTGTACTAAAATATATCAATAGCATGTTCAATTTTGAAGAAAAATAACAAATTAGAGAATAATCTGTTTAGAAAACATTTTGTTGAAGATCATGTTTGAAAAGTGAAGTAATAATATTGAAATTCTCTGTGAATAGAAATCCTGCTTTACCAATGTCATATTTGGGTTCAACTTTTACACATTCGTGTTTATACACATTTGTGGAGTGAATTACATACAAAAATAGGAAAATATACTTCAGCCTATCTGAGAATTGCTTCTTAAAGAAAATTAAATGAAAAATATTTTGTATATACTAGAAATAAAGAAAAAAGCTGAAAGAAATAACAGGACCAATACCTGTCCTTTTTCATATTTCTTTTTGCCTTCATAGAGTCAAAAAGTTGAAGATTTGTAGGATATATGACTGAGCTCTGTGACCCTGGGTGACTAAGCTGATGCTGAATGTTGGAAAATGTTGTTTTAAAATACCTTAGCCTGAAGAAATCAATTTTTCAGGAATTCTATTTAATTTAGAAAACACAAATGTTAAATCTATAAATTCCCTTTCTAAACACCTCTGCTTTCTCCTGCCATTATCTTCCTGACATCATCACAGATTCCATACCGTTCTTATGTGCTTTCCTTATTAAAATAACTTTGCAAACTCCTCTCTTCTTACAATAATTCATAACTTCTCTTTAACTACACCCCACTGTCCTTTGATCTGACTTTTGAATGGATGACTTTACATTGGTTTATTGTTACATATTTCCAATGCATTTGCAGTTATAAAGAAATTCAGGTCCACATTTTTCTATATAGTAATATATTTTTGTAATGATAGTATATATGTTATAATAGATTTCTAGGAATGCAATTAGTATAAGGGATATTTTATTAACTGCAGATATCCTGATAAAATCGTATTACCAATTATTTTTCCTCTATTTTATCCATAAGATAATCAATAAATATTATTGTTTTAAATGTTTCAAGCAACACAGTTATACAAAGTAAAACAAATTAAATATTATTTTCCTTTCACACTTTCAACAATGCGATATTCTGATCTTTTAAAGGGACATGAATTTTTAATTTTGTTCATCTTGTTTTACATAAATAAGATATATATATATATATATATAAATTTTTGTATATTATCTGTATATCCATCAATATATCCAAAATACCTTGCTTTTCCCATAATAAATATTATACCTGATTTCTTTTTCTCCTTTATTTCCTGATTATATATTTTTTGTTATTTCTCTAGAGTTTACAATGTGCATTATTAAATAATCATGGTCTAGATTCCTAATAAAACACTGTGTCTTCACTATGCTGGAATTAAAATTAAAAACCTAATAAAAATAAATAATACAACATTTCACAAATAGTATAAAACCATGCACCTACTTTTGTTCAACTCTCCTCTCTCACCATTTGTGCAATTAATTTTATTTCTGCATGCATTATAAACATTACAATAGAATGTCATTGTTTTTAGCCAACCTAATAACCACTTGAGGAGATTAAAATAATGAACAAATATTTTACATTTTCCCACATGTTTAATATTCCCAGGTGTCTGCATTTCTTCATGTAGGCCCATCCAGTATCATTGTTCACCTGTGTGAAATACTTACTTTAATATATATTGTAGTCCTAGTTTGCTCACAATGGTTTTTGGCAAGTGAAAAAAGTTTTTATTTTTGCTTTCATTCTTGAATTAAAGTATTTTTTCCCCTAGGTATAAGATTTTAAGTTATCAAATTTGCTATCAAACTATGTTTGTTTATCGCTATATAATGCCTACTTTTAAGATGTTATTTTTATCATTAATTTAAAACATTTTGATTATAATATGCTTTGGTATAATTCTTTTCATCTTTTCTCTCCTTTTTATTCATTGAACTTTTGTTTTCTGTTTCTTGTATTTTCGAACAAAATAGACATTCAATATTATGTGGAACAGGGCTAGTAAGAGTGGATATGCATGCCTGGCTCTTGAACCTAAGGCATTTATCACTCACCATTACTTATTGTAGTAGTTATAGGTTCGTTGTGCATACTATTTACTAGACAGAAAAATTTCCCTACTCCTAGTTTTTGCATAAGTGTGTGTTAAACTATTGACAATTTTTGTCTATCAAGATGATTATATCGTCTTGTAATTTTCTCTGACAATATTGTAAGCTGCATAAATTGCTTTATGAATGATAAGCCAGCCTCATTTCTGGAATGAACCCCACTTGTTTGAGACTTTTTTTACATGTTACTGGATTTAATTTGCTAATATGTTGTTAAGGATTTTATGTTGGTGTTCACAAGAGATATATCTCTATAGTTTTCTTTTCATGTAATGTTTTTATTTTGGTAATAGAGTAATACTGGCTTCATAAAAAGAATTGGGAAATAATACCTAGTTTTATATTTTCTAGAAAGAGGTTTTGTAGAATTAGTATTATTGGTACTATGTCATCCATATATATTGGTGAATGTTACTAGTTAAAACATGGGCATATTTTTTTTCTTTATTGGAATGAGTTTAGTTAATAATTTGATTTCTTTTTCAGACAGAACTATTCAGGTTAGGTGTTTCTTCTTAATAAAGTTTATGTAGTTTATGTTCATGAAATTTGTTCATTTCATCTACAAGATCACATTTATGGGCATAGAGTTGTTTGTGTTATTGTCTTTTTATTTATTAGTGTCTGTGAGATCATTAACAATTACTCATTTTTTTTTAAAAATTGTATTAAAATACATGTATAAAACTTTCCGTCTTAACCATGTTTAAGCATATACATGGGACGCCAGCATGGCTCAGTCAGTTGAGCATCCGACTCTTGGTATCAGTTCAGGTCATGATGTCATGGTCATGAGATCAAGCCTCACATCAGTACTGAGTATAGAGTCTGCTTGAGTTTCACTGTCCCTCTCTTTGTGCCCCTCTCCTGCTCGCATATATGCCTGCATGCTTGCTCTCTACATAAACAAACAAACAAACAAACAAACAAACAAACAAACAAACATTAACCATGTTTAAGCATACAGTTCAGTGGCATTGAGTACATTCACTTTGTGGTGAAAGCATCACCACCATTCATTGCTCTTCATTTTGCAAAAGTGAAACCTTATACCTACTAAACAACTTCCCATTTTTCTCTCCTCATCATCCCTTGTAACCACCATGCTACTTTTCTGTTCCTATGAATTTTACATTAGCTAGCTCATGTAAGTAGAATTATATAATATTTTTCACTTTGCGAATTTCCTTATTTTAAATGTTCATAAGTTGTGTTTTAAGGTCCATAATGTGGTCTATCTTGGTAAATGTTCCAAATATGCTTGGGAAGAATCTATATTCTACTTTTTCTCATTGGAGTATTTTATCAATGTCAACTAGACCAAGTTTATTCATGATACTGTTCATGTAATCTTTACTCTTGTAGATTTTTTTTGCCTGTTTAAGGTATCAATTATTGGGAGAGTTATATTGAATTTTCTTAACAGTGATAAGTTTGTCTATTTCTCCTTTCAGTTTTTGTCTGTTTCTCTCTATCAGTTTTCTCCTTGCATCTTGATGCTTCATTGTTAGATGCATGTATGTTTAAGATTGTTATGTCTTCTTGGAGAATTGACTTCTTTATCATTATGCAATGTACTTCTTTATTTCTGATATTCTTTCTTGTTCTAAAGTCACTTTATCTGAAATTAACATAGCTATTCCAATTTTCTTTTGAATGGGGATAGCATGGTATATATTTCATCCTCCATTTCTTACCTGAGTCTTTGTAGTTTGTTTCTTGTAAACAGCACATAAGTGAGTCTTGACTTACTTATTTTTTAATGTTTATTCATTTTTGTGAGACACAGTGTGACTGGGGGAGAGGCAGAGAGAGAGGGAGAGGGAAACAGAAAAGGAGGCAGGCTGCAGGATCTGAGCTGTCAACACAGAGCTGATGTGGGACTCAAACTCATGAACCGTGAGATCATGTGAGCTGAAGTTGGATGCTTAACCGACTGAGCAACCCAGGTGCCCTAAGTCTTTACTTTTAAAATCCATTATGATAATATCTGTCTTTTAACTCATATTTACACCATTTATATTTAAAGAATTATAGATGCAGTTGGAATAAAATCTGTCATCTTTGTAAATGTTTTCAATTCTTTGCATTCTTTTTTCTACCTCCTTTTCTGTGTACTCTGATTTTAATTAAACATTTTATATGATTCCATTTTATCTCCTTCTTGACATTTATGCTTCTTAAAAAATAGTGTGTGTTTTAGGATTTACTATATAAATTTGGAAATAAAGTCACCTCTACATAACACAGTACTGTTTCATTTGTAGTTTGGGTACTTTATGAGAGGTACCAGTCTCATGTTTATTGTGTGTTTTATAAGATTTAAAAATTAATTTTATGACGAAATACAACACACTGACACTTGGATAGATGAAAGACTGAATTCTTTGTTGCATACGGCTTCCAACCATAGAAGGCTGCCACTCAGGATCACACAACAGGTTATAAATAAGGACAGTGTCACTAGCAAGCTTGAGCTGTAGAGGGCAAAATATACATACGGCAAATGGGGTAGGGTAGTTACGTTTCACCAAGCTTTCTGAGGACTGGCTAATTTGAAACATTTCATGATCTCCAAGGTAGAAAAATTGTTGTTAGTTCTTTAGTACCCAGTCTCAAAATATGGGATACTAATAAGCGAGACAGTTGGTGAATGTGCCTGGGAAGGATAATTAAAAGTTTCTAACCATAACTTCAAAGCTGGGTCATGACTGTACTTTTGAAATATTATGTTACAATTGACACCTTGATATCTTGACATAATTGTTCACTTTTGAGCTTGATTATGTGGGATTATTTCATTGACCTGAATAGTAGAGGAGACTTCCAGAGAGTAGGGCATGGTTGCCCTAAAAAACATAAAAAACGTTTTATGACAGTAAAAAGAAACCAAGTAGAAGCATGAAGAGTCCCTGACAGCTAATTAGTAACCAAGCTCCTCTGTTTGGTTTTAATCAGGAGAAAAAAAATTCAGTCACAACATGGTCCTTTAATAATATTCTGGTTGAATTATGGAAAGTGTTAAAGGTGTGGGTTATTTATTATTTTTTAGGGTGATAATTTAGGGTATATTTATTTTACTGATAATAGTGAATATTTGCTTATTTGTTTTTATTCATTATGTCTTTATATTTTATTTAAGTTGTTGGGTCAATTTATTTTGTTTATTGAATATTGAACACTGTGTATTAAAAATTGTAAAGATTGGGTTTTTTAAAAAAATTTAGTGATTCATCACCTAACATATAAAACCCAGTGCTCATCACAAGTGCCCTTCTTAATCTCCATCACCCATTTAGCCCACACCCCACTCCACCTCTCCTCCAGCAACCCTCAGTTTGTTCTCTATAGTTGAGTCTCTTATTGTTTGCCTCCCTCTCTGTTTTTATTTTATTTTATCTTTTCTTCCCTTCCCCTATGTTTATCTATTTTGTTCCTTAAATTCCACATTTGAGTGAAATCATATGGTATTTCTCTTTCTCTGACTGACTTATTTCAATGAGCCTAATACACTCTAGTTCCATCCACATCATTGCAAATGGCAAGATTTCTTTTTTGTTGTTGTTGTTGGCTGAGTAACATAAGTAAAGGGAATCTAGAATTAGAAAAATCCTCCAAAGTTTAAAACCCATTATCATAGTAAGTTTTTAAATATCTTTACAATTTTTGTTGTGTAGATATTTAAAAACTTTCTATGATAATATTTTCTTCTCTAATCCAATCTGAAGTTGTATTAAATTTTTTAAACTTTGGAGGATTTTTCCAATTCTAGATTCCCTGATGTTTTCCTTCAGTGATCACAATAGAAAGACTGGATATTTATAATTCCCCTGTGTTTTGGTCAATGCTTACCTCCAATTTTTATATCTCCACCCTTGTGAGATTGCAAAAACCTTACCATGGTTGCCCAACTTCTTGCTCAATAATTTAATTAGGGATTTCAATCCAATCAGATACTCTAATATGTGAGGGTGGGTTTCCGTCTTTGTAAGACCCAGTCTATTTTCAGTTAGAATTCACTCCTGGAAAGTAATCTTTTAAGGACTCAAATTGAAATGATTGGCTATTTAACAGGATCCTTTCATCTTGTGAGTCTTGAACACTACTTTTTGTCTCTCTAATCCTGTATGACAGTGTGATAGCTTTTATTGAATTTTATTCATTATAGAATTAAAAAAAATATATTTTTTCCAAATGTTTCTTTATTTTGAGGGTGGGAGGGGGACAGAGAGAGAGAGAGGTAGAGAGAGACTCCTAAACAGGTTCTGTGCTGTCAGCACAGAGGCTGATACAGGGCTCGATCTCTAGAACCCTGAGATCATGTCCTGAGCTGAAATCAAGTCAGTCACTTAACTAACTGAGCCACCCAGATACCTTCTAGAATGAAAGATTTTGGACATAACTCCAGGGAAGTTCAAAGAATTTCAACTCTGAGAACTTCAAAACTGTACTTTCATAGGCATGACACACATTTTTTGTTTGAATAACCCATTGAAAATTGCATTAGTTGCTTTTAAACTATCCATTCCTTATATTGCAAACACACTTCTCCCATCTGCTTACATTTGAATTAATATGATGCTCTTCTTTTCCTGCCTGCATGGTTAGACTCAGAATTTCAAAAACAGTATGTATTTCTCCCTGTCCACACACACATATATAGTTTCTACCTTTCCTTTTTTCCTTGCTTTTTTCTAAATAAAAACCTTGTGATATCTCTCAAAGTTTTCTGTTCCTATTTGTTCTGTGATTACATATATTTAAGGCCACATTTCACTTACCAATAAGATCCCTCACCTGGTTTCCTGGGGACATACTTTTTCCCTTTCCAACCTATTTTGTAATATTTCTATTTTATTCTTCCAGGAATACTCCTCTAATAAGGTACTCCAATGATAAAAATTGTGTAAAGCTCTGGGTTTTGTTTTGTTTTGTTTTGTTTTTGTTTTTGTAAATAGTGTCCACACATATAATAATTCAATGCATACATAATTTCACCTTTGCATTGTATTTCTCACAATTCTTCAGGATATTTATTGTTTAGAAATGTAGAACTAATAAATACTTTGAATTGATGTATGAAATTCAATTTAGCATTTTATTGGACTATCTTTGTAAAAATATCTTCATATCCAACCCTGATTGCTCTTTCTGAAGCTTAAAACTAAAACACCAATTCTCATCATTTTTTCTTTCAAACCAATATGTTGCATCTACAGCATTTTTCTTCAGATATTTTCTAGAATGCCTTTCTCTCTTACTATATAGTTGTTTATGTATTTTATGTCCTCAGCTAATGCATTTATTCTTCAGAGAGCAACTTTCTTATTTGATTAATGTTTGTTTGCTCACATCAGTCAACATAGTGCCTTAAAAACAAAAACAATTGGCACACAAAACACCAAACAATTTGTTCAATGAATTTATTTAATTGCAACAAAGTTGGCAGCCTAAAATTAAACTACTTATTATTTAATAATTCTGTGGGTCAGAAAACCAGGCACCTCCACTGAGTCTCCGTTTAGATTTTACAAGGCTGAGGTCAATGTGTTGGCTGGGTGGGAGTTTTATATGGAGTCTCTGGGGAAGAATATGTTTCCAAAATCATTCAGATGGCTAACAGAATTCACTTCCATGATGTTCTGGGACAGAGGTTTCAGTTTTCTTGTTTGCTGTTATCCCTGGGCTACTCTCATCGTCTAGAAGATATCCAAATTCTTGTCATATGTGCTTCCAGCCCCCATGCCCCCCATCTTCAAGCCAGCCACAGTCTGTCAAATTCTCATGCTTTGATTCTCTCTCACTTTCCTTTTCCACTAACCAGGGAAAACTTTCTTCTAATGGGTTCACCTATTGCCTCAGACCCATTGAGATCTTTTTATCATAATTTCGGTGAATTTGACACCTCAATTAGCCTGCAAAATCCCTTTACCATGGTACCTAGATTAATATTTGAATGAAGAATGAGGGAATAGGCATTGTCAGGTATATCCTTACAATTATGCCTACCATAAAAAATAAAAAGAATCCCACTATTAACACAATCAGAATTGTCAATCCTTAATTATCAAGGATCTTCTGCACTGAATTTTAGGAAAATTTTAAACAGCATGGTTGTAATTCTTTATAATTTTCCTAACAATACATTCAATATTAAAAGTCTTTTTTATTAGAGTTTTACACTATGAATTCCAGTATTTTTTTATTTAGCAAGAATTTTCAAAGCCTTTATATTTGACTTATGAATTATTAATAATTAATAAATAAGGAATAAATAATTATTAATAAGTAAGGAATAAATTTTTTTCTTCTTGGAAAATTTGTGGGAAATAATGGAATTCTTATTGCCAGGTGTAGGATGTGTTTGGTTTCTTTCTTTCTTTCGTGTTTTTTGAATGTGTGTAGTTTCTTTAATGAGGTGTTAGAAGTGATATATGATTATCGTAAAATAATCATAGAATTTTACTTAGTGCTTCCACATATAATATTCTTTAAACAAAGCTTAAGAGAAAGTTTATTTCAATTATAGTATATAAATAGAGTTTAAATTAATTGTCCACAGCCATATCATAGGTAAGTGCCATACTTAGGACTTGGAAACTGGGTCTTATTTTACATTCAGTGCTCTTTCCACTGAATAGCAACTATGAGGTATCACTTCTTATACTTATAAACTCATATGACATAAATAATTTTATTTCTTTGTAAGCCATGTCCCCAAGGCATGTGCTTTGGGTTAAATTCTCAACGGAACAGCAGCTATTTTAGTATACTGTTCTTCAATTTCTTCCTGCTAAAGTTACCTGAAAGTTATAAAATATATTCTGGCCAGTTGTTATATGTTAAAATTTATATTTTTAAAACTAAAAAGGTAAATTCCAATGAAATAAAGATAGATTATGTTTGATAGATGAAAGAACAGTTACATTTTAATTAGGTTACTGAGGCTTTTAAAAGAGAAAATACTTTTATTTATTTATTTATTTATTTATTTATTTATTTATTTTTTAACATTTATTCATTTTGAGAACAGAGAGAGACAGAGTGAGAGCAGAGGAGGGGCAGAGAGAGAGCTGGAGACACAGAATCTAAAGCAGGCTCCAGACTCTCAGCTGTCATACAGAGGCCAATGTGGGGCTTGAACTCAAACCTTGAGATCATGACCTGAGCCAAAGTCAGATGCTCAACAGACTGAGCCACCCAGGTACCCCAAGAAAAAATGTTTTTAAGCCAATATATATACGTATGTTGTATATATATATATATATATATATATATATATATATATATATATGAAATATAAGAGAACACTCAAGAGATAACACAATTCATAATTTTCAGTATGGTTGAACTGTCTGCAACATTTTGGTGTTTCAATAATTTATAATCTGATCATCATTAGCACTGTTCTATAACAACTAGAAATCTCATGGCAAGAAATTTAATGCCAACTTATTTCTTACTGTCTCCAAAATTTAGCACTAATTTTTATATATTTCCTTTAGTGATTTTGCACACTGTGGAGTAAAAGTTTCTACTACATTTGAAAGTAATTTCAGTCTTCCAGCAGTATCTGAGTTTATCTCCCAGTCATTGTTTTCTCCCTGTTATCCTAGGCAACCATAACACTAACTAGGTGCATCCTCAGAATATATCTCCCCAGTGACATTAGCGATTATAGATTTTTTCTTTTTCTTCTTCCTTTAGTAAAGTACACACACTTTTGCAAAAACACTAAGTGAATGCAATAGCCCTTTTGAAAGGTAGTGCAGCCTATCTCCTGAGGTTTCACTCTAGTCTCTGACATCAGACATCTCTCTACTATACACTGCTACTTCTTCACTCCGTGAACCACGGAGGGAAATAGCACAAAGCACACAAAAGCCCTGGTATTATAATTTCAAGACATATCAATACAACATTTACTATTTGGAAACTAATTTTCAGCATTTTGGCTGTCATCTGTATGTAGGTTTTAAACAGCTTAAGTCATGCAATAAGTGTTTAAAATCACGATGGACACAATGCATTCTTCCAGATAACTTTAAATCCTTAAGGTGACATTTAAACTACTAGTTTGATAATTAAGTTTTATAATTAAGTGTATAAAATTGGTCAACAGAAACAAAAATTCTCTCTCTCTCTCTCAACTGCAGGTGGAAAAATCAACTTGTTCATATTTATTAGTTCATAGCACATAGAGCAATATCATCATTGGTCCTTGCAAGTTTCTCCTTTCATTTTATTATTTATTTACATATGCCATTTTATCCATATCTCATTAATAGCAGTAGCAATGATTAAATGCATTTAATACATTTAGCAACAAACTTTGATTAAATGTATTTTTCCAACATGTGTATTTTTTAATATAATTTATTGTCAAATTGGCTTACATACAACACCCAGTGCTCATCCCAACAAGTGCCCTCCTCAGTACCCATCACCCATTTTCCCTCTCCCCCACCCCACTGTCCATCTTCAGTTTGTTCTCTGTATTTAAAAGTCTCTTGTGGTTTTCTTCCCTCCCTCTCTGTAACTATTTTTTCCCCTTCCCTACCCCCATGGTCTTCTCTTAAGTTTCTCAAGATCCGCATATGAGTGAAAACATATGATATCTGCCCTTCTCTGACTGACTTATTTCACTCAGCATAATACCTTCCAATTCCATCCACGTTGCTGCAAATGGCATGATTTCATTCTTTCTCATTGCCAGGTAGTATTCCATTATATATATAAACCACATCTTCTTTATCCATCAGCAAACCACTATACACACGCGCGTGCACACACACACACACACACACACACACATATTCCCTAATAAAATTTATGTAGCTTAAACATTTACAGAAACAAATAAAAATACTACGATCCAGCAATAGCACTATCAACATGTGTATTTTTATTTGTTTCTCTATAGGAAAAAAAAAGAATCAAATTTCAGTGTTTCCTGGTTTCTGTGGTATTATAGACACAGCGCCCATAGCTGGTTCAAGCTACCAGCAGATGTGTCCGAATGCAGAGTTGGTTAGTAATGTGCAATAACAAGGTTTATATAGTATTTTTGTCATACATATATAAGAGATGTAAATATATTTATATAATGTACATATGTAAGTGATATAAATTTATAGATGTATAATATGAATATAAATATTTCAAAAACAGAATAGTAAATGTAGTAAAATAATTATTGATGACATGTGAATATTTATCAGCTTTGTTTTATCATAGTTTATTTATAAATGTATGTAGAATTTTTAATAACAGCTATATTCAGCAATTATTTAGTAAATTCATGAAAATATCACAATAACTCATAAACTTATATGAGCGGACTCTCAGTACACCACTGATCCTAAGACTAGAGAATTTTCTAGAAAGAGAAATCTGAGCTTATCTTACTTTTTTTTTCTAGTTTAAATAATAAGACAATTGCCTGAAAGATTCCAATCTGGAGGAAGTTGAGAAATTTTCTGATTCATGAAATTAGTCATCTGTGTTCTGGTGAAGGCATGAAATGAGAAAAATTTTCACCTTGAATGTCAATCATCACTATATTTTTAATTTTATTTATATTATTTTTATTGTTTTGTTTCTTTCTTTATATTGTTTTCAGTCCTAAATCAGTGATAATTTTATCATCTTATAGTACATGGCATTAAAGAAAATGAATAATAAACCTCACATGTAATCAACCTATATGAACACAGTAGTAACTAAAAGAATAAACTTAATTGCACATAAATGCACATATTTTTCCTGGGGATATAAATGCAAGATATAATAAATATGTCAAATAATTGTTTAAATAACCCTTACCAAAATTCTGAATATGGCTTTTTATTTCTTTTTTTTAAAAAAAATTTTTTTTTCAACGTTTATTTATTTTTGGGACAGAGAGAGACACAGCATGAACGGGGGAGGGGCAGAGAGAGAGAGAGACACAGAATCGGAAGCAGGCTCCAGGCTCTGAGCCATCAGCCCAGAGCCCGACGCAGGGCTCGAACTCACGGACCGCGAGATCGTGACCTGGCTGAAGTCGGACGCTTAACCGACTGCGCCACCCAGGCGCCCCTTTATTTCTTTTTTAAAGCCAATGCTGCTCTTAGTGCTGACAGAATATCTTGCTTAGATATTTTTATCATAATGATGAGATTGTAAATAAGGTACAAATTAAGGAAAGACAATTTCATAATACACATTAAAATCTCTAAAATGTTTATGAAATTTTATCCAGTAATTCCACTTTTGTGACTTTTAAAATAAAACAAAACCGTATTTTAGATGTGCACATAATTTTAACTTATGAGGATACAATTAGAAAACTGCCAAGCAAATTGGGAATAATATGGGAAGTTTTTGTTTATTATATAAAGTCATTTTGTAAATATAAAAATTTCTTGTGTATCCTTTAACACATTTTTGTAACAATGTAACAACACATGAGACCATACTTGTTAGTACGTGTTACTTTCTAAGTAAGAGTAGCCTATAAATATTCTTTTGTTTCTTAATTATATAATATGTCTTTATTTACCTATACAACAAACAAAACCAATACATTTTTATTGTAATTAACATTGAGTTAACTATTATGGGTGATTTGTTTTAATTTTCTATACAACTGCATTTTTCAATGTTTCTGCAGTTATACAAATGCAACACATATAAGTAGGAAAAATAAGATTTCACTTAATAGCCTATACAACTATGTGATGATTAAGTATATTGGTAATAAAATCCATGAAATCTAATGGAGTACATTTGGAACTCTGGGTGTGAAAAATGTCTGGGGAAAATATCTGTATAAAACAAAGAAAACGTTCATTCAGTTACTTCTGCTATTTACAAGTTGTCTAAACTTAGATGAGTCATTTTATTAACATGAAAGAACTTGTGTAGGAATTTATGAAATAATTTAGGTAATAATTGCATAAGAATTTAAATTTATATATATGTAAATATATATACATATGCATACATGTTTAACGTGTGTACACAAGACATATCTGTGTGTATATACACACACACATATATAAAACTAGATATATTAATTGTGTGATCTACTATGTCCCCTAACCCTCCAAAGGAAGATGCTTAATGTGGAGTTCCCCATGGGAAGTCCTTGACGACCATGTTTTATAGCACATTTGCCTTCATTTTGGTTACTGCTGTTAGGCTTGGCTCAGAAATGTGTATTGAACCAATAGTTTCTCTTTAACAGGATTATGAACTGTGAAATAACTAGAGAATAAGGCACTTACCTGCCGAAGCTAGAGAAGAAAGGATGCACAGAGAAAAACCATAAGTAATATGGTCAACAAAGTGATAATGGCAAACCAAATTTAGGAGAAGGCTGAAAATCTGAGCAAGCAGAGCCTAAGAGATCAAGAAGTAATAAAGAAAAGATAACACTGAGCTTGTGGGGCAGGAGGAATAAAGAGATGTATGGGAGTACACATATGGAGAACTGTTTATGCCTATTAATGCCCATTAGTCTAGTACAGATACATTGGGCTCTGATGTTGAAGACCTTAGCAATTCCTTGCCTACAGAACTTAGTGCAAGTAACACTGAGCATGTCTCATTTTTCCAGGGTTCTGAGGATGAGATTGACATGGCAGCCAAATTCATTTATTGGTCCATTTATATCTTTATATCTTTTTGTTCTGCTACTATTAGCAGAGTTTACAAAGCCACGAGGCCCTTACTTATTGCCCTAATTGCTGCTCCCTGCAGACTGCCTGAAGTAGTCTCTCACAGGTGATATATGAGAAATATGTCAAAATGAGTTTATAGGTTTGTGTGAATCCAGCGTCTGCTTTATCCATACTGAGAGGTGGATGATTGTTGGGAACACAAAAAGTAAAATCTTAACTTGAAATTACTAGAGAGCCATCTAATACTACCCTTTAAATTTTCTGTATGTGATTCTTTCTAGATCCCTCATCTCTCCAAGCAGAATATCCTATAAGGGAATCTCTGTATCTTAACCCCAAATGGTGCCATCACAGGTAGGAAAGAAATTAATGTTCTAATCCCCTTTTATTAAATATTATCATTTGGACATTAGATTCATAGGAATAAATCTGACAGATATTTTGAGCTGAGCAAACTAAAGATACAATTTAGGGATTGTACTGTTTACATACCTCTCCCTGGTGGTAGGTACAAGCCCCTCTTTTTATCCTTTTGCCCAGGCAACACTGGGCTCTCTTAATCTCTACTTCCTGGTACCATAAGAGTCAAAAATAAAATAAGATACATGGATTACTATCTTTTCTACCTTGTTTGAAATAGAAGCTCAAATCTATATGTGACATTCATTGCATTATTTCATGTTGGAAATAAAAATAGTGATTTTTTCCTAATTATTAATTCAGTAGAAGTGCTAAAGACTGGAGAGAGAATAAAAGAGAGAGAAATAAAAGTGAAAAAGAATGGCCTTTTATGAAATAAGCATTTATACATTTATTTAAAAAATAGTTGAGTAGCACTATGTCTATTAAAATAAATATATTTGATCCATAATGTAATTATTTAGAAGCATTAAAAATTTCACATGGCAAATTTTTGTTTTGCAAAAAGTCAAATACAAAAGAAATAAAATGTTAAAAAATTAATTGAGATAAAATAATATAAATTTGTTAATCATAAGTTATTAAGCACAGATCAAAATTGTGATCATGGAAGCTTTAGAAGGAAAAAAGTAAATGGAATATAATCATCAAAGGTTTAAGTTAAAATACATCTTAGTGGGGCGCCTGGGTGGCTCAGTCGGTTGAGCGTCCGACTTCGGCTCAGGTCATGATCTCACAGCTCGTGAGTTCGAGCCCCGCGTCGGGCTCTGTGCTGACAGCTCGGAGCCTGGAGCCTGCTTCGGATTCTGTGTCTCCCTCTCTGTCTGCCCCTAGCCCACTCGCATTCTGTCTCTGTCTCTCTGAAAAATGAATAAACATTAAAAAAATTAAAAAAAAAATACATCTTAGTAATTTATAAATAAGATCATAAAATTAATAAGGCTCAGTTTTTAGTTTGCTAACAAAACAATCTCTCACACAAAATGTTATTTTTATTCAAAGAACTAGAAATCATTCTCTATGCTTGTAATAAAAAAATATTTTTTCAAAGTATTAAAATCGGTAGAGTTTTAACAATCAGTATAAGAAGGCAGTGGCATGTTGCCTAAAAACAAACACATTCTAGAGACAGAAAGAGTCAAAATTGCTCTGCCCAGATAAGTTACTTTCCAGATGTGAAGATCACAAACTGGCAAATAAAGTAAAATATAATATTTATGTATTCTTTTGTCATAAAGGACTGAAGCTTAGTACTGTCACTGGAATGTTTAGGAAGGAGTCAGTGTGCTCAGGAAAACAAAAGGGAGGCAGAGGGGAAGACCTTGCTCAAAGTGCCAACTCAAGGCACTTTGTGAATGGGATCCCTATGAATGGGATCCTACACTGAAAGATATGAAGGATGGGAGGTTGTTACACATAGTTAAAGTATAATATTGCTTAAAACAGTGATCTTATTATATTTTCCTTTCAAATGTTTTTTTTTCAAAACTTGACTATTTTATCATTTGGAATATTAAATTTGGCCTTAATTAACTGAAATAAAGCACTCTGTACATTTTCTAGTTGAAATGATCTCATTCTGTCTACAAAAGATGATGTCACTCTCCTCTTTTATTGTTAATCTTAACTTTTTGAAACGTTAATTTTTCCCGTCATTAAATTTTACTTACAAAGTAAATACAGCTTTGAAATATTTGAAGTGTTTGAATAGACTTAACAACCAAAATTATACTTCATTAAAACTTCTTGTGTTTATTCAGTAAAAAATTATTATAACAATGTTTTGTATTATTTCTTAAACATATTATAGTTTAGTGAAAATCCCAGAGTTTCTTTATTTCACTATAATGTTACACCAAAAACTCTAAGTAAATGGGAATTTGATCCAGAAATGAAAAAAAAAATATTTTTTTCATGATACAGAAATTTGGCTTGTAAAATCATGTACTTTAAAGGGATCTAACCTTTGTTTCATTAATTTTACTCAGCGACTTACATAAATGACTACGATTTTTTTTTTTTGCTGTGTTGAATATGTGTAAATCCCAAGTCTAATGATTAACAAGTAGGATATGTGTAATTATATGCAAGTTATGAAAAGAGAATTACCTGGGATCATAAACACCTGGAGTTTGAACCAGTTGTTTGGCATTGATGTACATTATTAACAAGAAGCTCTCCAGAGGAAGCAAATTCACAGTTTGTCATTAAGGAGGATTTGGTGCTAAGCCCCATGTGCAACATCTTGGTGTCTTAAGCAGAGCTGAGAAGATAAACTGAGGATCCCTTTGGCACTGCTAGGCCTATTTTCACTGGGTCTCATCATAATTTTGTTCAATTAGTGTTTACACCCCTAAAGTGAGAACAAAAACGGAAATAGATGCCCAAGTATAATTTTACTCTTAAAAAAAGGGAATCAGGCTTCTGTGCCTCCATCCTTCCTAAGGTGTGACCTAGTCTCAGTTGCAGCTAGAGAAAGGTGGATTTAGAAGGAGATAAAGGAGTTAAAAAGAGATAAAAGAGTTAAAAAAAAAAAAAAAAAAGGTGCCTTTTCATGACACTAAAACCACAATGCACCAGAAAGAATAAAACCGAAAGAAGTTAAATTATAGATCAATACACATAGGTAAAGTCTTAAGTAAAATATCTACTCATTTTCTTTACTTAGCACACAGACCGGGAGATTAAAAAATAGACTAGGAACTAAGAATATAAAATGATTTGTCCTAAATATTTTAGCCTAGATGAGATGCACCTTGGTAATGGGTTAAAAGCATGAATTGTGGAACTGGAATACAGGTTTGAGTTTTGGCTCTTTCGCTGTGCTTGCAGAACTGCCGTGGGAGCTACTTAAAATCCTTTGGTGTCTATTTTCTCATCTCTAAAATTATTTTCTACCTCATGGGCTTATTATAAAGATTAAATGAATATCTTCAGAGCACTTAGAATTCTGCCTAGGCATCATAAACATAGAAATGCTTGCAAAATAAATTTATAATGGTATATATATTGTATACATGTACATACATTTATTGGATGCATGTAATCTGTCAAATATGTGAATCATAATACATTAATCATTTTTCCTTTACTACGCAAGTGTGTTTTGAATGATGGATAAAACTAAAATAAATACTAATCAAAACAATATTAAAATAGTTTGCTGCTATATAATAGACATTTAACTAATGAGTACATTAAATGAATATGCAGAATTAAGCCTAACTCAATAATTATTTTAAGACTTTTTGAAAAACTAAATAAATGTTTATAAAACTACTGAGAAAGAACTGAATAATAGGCAAATTTTGTTTAGAATAATAGTATTTCTGATAGCTTTCTGGTAAAAATTGTTAACAAAGGTCTACAGTTCTCACTCAGACATAATACAAGTAATTATTAATGGCATAAGTAGAAACAAATATGTTTTATCATTCCAAAATGATATTTATTCAGAATACAACTTTTAAAAATTAAATTCAAATTAAAGTTTATGCCTTTTTATTACAACTTTTAAAAATTAAATTCAAATTAAAGTTTATTCCTTTTTATAGTTATCAATAACCAAAAAACAAAGAATCACCAAAACTTGCTGCACTATTAAGTAAGTTTCAGGAAACAGATAGGTCCATCTGTTTAAATGGTTCCATATCCATAGAACATTTCATGTCCTATGAATTAGTAAATGTTATGCATATTTTGTTTTAAATAAACTACTTATATTGTGGCAAAGGAGCTCTGATCTAGGCACTTTATCAAATTTTCAAAAATGATCAAAATTCAATATCAACAATATAAATCATGGTAAGAATCAATACATCCACAAAACAGAAGATTCAATTGCATTTTCCAATTGTATAGTGTAAGCTAAGTCTGGGTTAATTTAAGTGCTAAGGAAAACCATCACTAACTAGATGTGAGGACCATGACCAATACCTAATAAAGTTAAGGATGCATTAGCCAATCCATGCTCACTTAGAGAGACAGAGATAGAAAATAATGCTGGTCCAAGGAGAAACAGGATGTTGTGTGTGATCAGATAGGTATACCTAGAAGTTCAAAGAATAGAAAAGCCCATGGTATTCTCATGTGTATACATGCAGATATTCTGTTGAAAATTAATTGACCATATCTGCATTGGTTTACTTTGGGCTTTCTATTCTGCTCCTTTGATCGATGCATCTCATTTCATGCCAATACCATACTGTTTTAATTGCTATAGCTCTGAAATATAGTGTGAAATCACTAAGTGTGATGCTTCCAGTGTTGCTCTTTATCAATACTGCTTTGGTTATTCTGGGTCTTTTGTGACTACAATTTTAGGATTTTTTTCTTTTTCTGTGAAAAAAAATACCATTGGAATTTTGGTACAGAGTGCATTGGATCTGTAGATTGCTTTGAGTAGTGTGGGCATTTTAATAATATTAATTCTTTGCATCCAGGAACATGGAATATGTTTTCATTCATACATGTCTTCTTTTTCTTTCATGAATATCTTGTAATTTTCACTGTATAGATCTTTCACTTCTATGGTTATGTTATTCGTAAGTATTTTATTCATTTTAATGGTATTGTAAATGGATTGATTTCTTATTTCTTTTTCTGATAGTTCATTGTTAGTGTAAAGAAACACAACTATTTTTTGTATATTGGTATTGTATCCTGCAATGTTACTAAATTTATATATTAGTTCTAAAAATTTTTTGGTAGAGTCTTTAGAGTTTTCTGTATATAAAATTTCTGTGTATAATATCATGTTATCTGCAAATAGAGACAATTTTACCTTCCAGTTTGGATGCCTTTTATTTATTTTTCTGACCTAATCAATCGGGCTAGGGCTTCCAGTATTATGTTAATAAAAGTGGGCATAATTGTTTTGTTCCTGATCTTGAAATGTTTTCATTGTTGAGTGTGATGTTAGTTGTGGCTTATCATATATGATTTCTATTATCTTAAGATATGTACCTTCTTTACTCAGTTTGTGAGCATTTTTATCAAAAGGATGTTAAATTTTGCCAAATGCTTTTTTACATCTATTAAAGTGGTCATATGATTTCTATTACTCATTTTTTAAAGTGGTGTGTCACATGTATTTGCTTCCAAATGTTGAAACATCCTTGTATCTGTGGAATAAATCACACTTGATTATGGTGCATGATCCTTTTAATGTGTGCTGTTGAGTTTGGTTTGCTAGTATTTTGCTGGGAATTTTTTGCATCTATGTTCATCAGGGATATTGGCTTGTAATTTTCTCTTTCTTTCTTTCTTTCTTTCTTTCTTTCTTTCTTTCTTCCATTTTCTTTCTTTCTTTCTTTCTTTCTTTCTTTCTTTCTTTCTTTCTTTCTTCCTCTCTCTTTCTTTCTTTCTTTCTTTCTTTCTTTCTTTCTCTCTCTCTCCTTTCTTTCTGTCTTTCTTTCTTTCTGTCTTTCTTTCTGTCTTTCTTTCTGTGGTGTCTTGGTCTGACTTTTGTTACAATGTAATGCTAGCCTCTCAAAATGAGTTGGAAGCATTCCTTCTTCTTCTGTTTTTTTGGAGAAGTTTTTAAAGGATTGGCATTAATTCTTTTTTTTTTTTAATTTTTTAATGTCTATTATTTATTGTTGAGAGACAGAGCCCAACATGAGGCTCAAACTCACAAACCAGGAGATCCTTCCCTGAGCCAAAGTCACATGCTCAGTTGACTGAGCCACCTAGGTTCCCCACAGTAATTCTTCTTTAAATGTTTGGTAGACTTCACTGGTGAACGTTTCTGTTCTGGATAATCTATCTATTGTTCAAAGTGTTTACTGACTTCCCTGGGTTCCAGGAAAGATCACAGCTGGCCCCTAGTTGCATGTTAAATTAGAAGCTAGACCTTTATACAGTAGCTTGTAAAGTATGCAGTTAGACCTCTTTCAGGGAAATATTGGGAGATGGGTGTGTTTATGCCTATCCCCTCTGCACTGACCCTGGGGAGGGGAAGTCACAAGGTCTTCCTTGCTCACTAGGAACTGCTTCTTGTTTGCTCTAGACTTGTGTTTCATGTATGCAAGCCCCATTGGCTTTCAGAGCTAAGTGTTTGGGGGGGGCCTGTTCCTCAGGTGGAATTCTCAAAATTTGGGGTGATAGATGTTTGTTCCAGACTTTTTGCTCCTCAGAGAAAAACTGGGAGTTGGTGGTTTCTGATTATATGACACTATGGTGTTTATGTCAAGAGTGAGCCTCAACCATTCTTACTCCTTTGAAAGTTGGTATTTTCCCCATTGTCTGATGTGTAGGAGTCACTCAGATAGTTTCTAGATTTCTTTCAGAGGGAATTGCTCCACGTGTAGCTGTACATTAGGGGGCTCATCTATGGGAGGAGAGATGTTCGTTAGCCTTCTGGGTCAGTATCTTGCACTATCCTCTTGACTTTCTAAACTCAAAATGAACTTAAAAAAACTTTTCAGGACAACAGTGATGGGTTTTTTTGTTAATAGCAATGAAAAGATCCAAACATATAAATTGTGTGCCAAGGCAAACTTTATCTTTGTTCTCATATTTCTTAGAATCAAGTCAATGGAATGTACATATTCCAAAGAAAACATAAAATATATTTATATGTTATATTAATATCTATTATATATGTTATATATATTTATATAATGTAAAGTAAGCTAATTATTTTTAAAAAGTACTAGTTAGAATTTTTTGAGCACTTACTGTATATTTTTTTAAGTAGTAGTTAGCATTTATTGAGCACTTACTGTATGCTAGACCTAACTATAATCAGTTTACATACATATCTATTTTTTCATAATTTTGACAATTGTATAACATAGATGTTATCCATATACTCATATATTATGTATGTTTTCTAAATATTCTATAAAATAAGCTAATTATTTTTATAGTAGAAGTTAGCATTTATTGAGCACTTACTGTTGCTGGTGGACCTGACTATAATCTCTTTCTATTTATGTAATTGATGACAACTGTGACATAGATGTTAATACTATACTCATGTTACAAATGTGGAAACAGAGAATGAGAAGTGAGGTGAGTTGTTCAAGTTTATAGAGCTAACAGCAGAACCAGGTTTTGAACTAAGGCAATTTAATTTTAGAGACTTTTCCCTTAAACTCTAAGCTATGATTATCCTCAAAGGAGCATAAGATAGCACCCATAGCAAGAGCTAAGAATAGGTCCATGGTTCCATGAAAGTTTGTATTAGGGTCATATGTCATAAGAAGATTGCTGTTTTCTTTCTGCTTTTTTCTCCCTCTAGATTTGGATAATATTTTTTAATTATAAAAATATTTAAGTTGCTAACCAAATTCAAAGTATGTTTTCTTAAACATTTTTTTTAATTATTGTAAGAACACATAACATTAAATCTACCCTCTTAACAATTTTTAAGTGTAAAATATGGTATTGTTAACTATATGTATAAAATTGTGCAGCAGATCTCTAGAATTGTTTTCATCTTGCAAGAGTAAAACTATTTACCTATTAAATTAGCTACTTCCCAATTCTCCCTTCCCCCCAATCTGAAAAACACTATTGTATTTTAATTTTCTGAGTTGTATACATAAAATGGAATATTATTCAGCCACAAAAAAAGGAAGGCTTGTCATATTCTACAACATAGATGAAACTGGAGGACATGCTAACTGAAATTAGTCATAGAGCATTATTCTACTTATATGAGAGATCTAAAGTAACCAAACTCATAAAAGCAGGGTTTTATTTTTTAAGGATGTGAAACATGATCTGCAATCAGAAATATAAGTAGTAGATAATCTGGAAGAAAAGTTCTTAAACAACTTTCCAACAGGAGCATGTTTAAGTCCTTGTGGGAAGAGCATGAGGATAAGAGAACGTTGGTTTGGCTGAAGCACAGATGTCAAGAACCAGCCTTGTGAGAGGTGAGGAAGGAGAGATAGGTAGGGACTAAACCACACACATGAAAAAAAATGTTTTATTAAGGAATTATAGTTTTAGAAGATTAGGAAACTTAACTCTTCTCAAATATTTTTTAAAACTTTACCAATTACATTATGTTTGGGGGTATTTACTTAACTTTATTTTTTTAAAAAAATTTTAATGTTTATTTATTTTTGAGACAGAGGAAGACAGAGCGTGAGTGGGGGAGGGGCAGTGAGAGGGGGAGACACAGAATCTGAAACAGGCTCCAGGCTCTGAGCTGTCAGCACAGAGCCTGATGTGGGGCTTGAACCCACGAACCGTGAGATCATGACCTGAGCCAAAGTTGAATGCTTAATTGACTGAGCCACCCAGGCGCCCCAACTTAACTTTATTTTTTAGTTATTCTCTCAGAATTATTTGGGGGACAGTAAAAATGTTGAATATATAAGAACTAAATGTGTTCTTTGATATATTTTCATTGCAAACCGCAATATATTTTTAATTCTAATTGAGAATACTAATTCAAAAAAGTGTTATATATCCCATTTCTTAAATTATCTTTTTTTTCCTTCTACATTAGGTTATTTAGTTCTTGTTATTATCCTTCTTCTTGGATATTTAATCTCTACAGCTCGTTTTTTCTCCTGTAAGTACCTGATTAATAGAATATTTTTTTAAAAAAGAAAATTATTGATAGGGGTGCCAAACTTCTTCAGTGAGTAAGTTATTAGGCTATTATTTTCTACAGTTATATTCTCAGGATGGTAAATTTGAGAGAAGCTCTGGGTATGTGGATGATATGTGCTACAGAAAGTTTTACTTTAGATTATTTGAGAAAGAAACAGTATACTGGGCATTCCTCTACTCCACTAGTCCTCCATCTGCCTCAAGCCATAAGATAAAGTAGGTTACCGCAGGTTTCTGTACATGATTTGAGGGTTAAGAAAAGAATCAAATTGGAAGGCATACATTTCTTAACACAAATTTTTGAAATCTGTTTTCTGATAATTGCCTCAGAGTCAAAATAAAAACAATGAAGCTCCATAGTGTTGTATGGCCATCCAATGCCCCCTCTGATGATTTTTAGATCAAAGTATCAGAGACACTTTGGAGCTAGTACTATAAACTGAATGTATCCCTCCAAAATTCACATGTTGAAATAATAGTCCCCAGTGTGATAATATTTGTGGTGAGGCCTTTGGAGGATGATTAGGTCATGAGGGTGGACCCTTCATGAATAGGATTAGCGACTTAAAAAAAGAGACCCTCATGAGCCATCCCTTCCACCATGTGAGTGCACAGGAAAAAGACAGTTGTTTATGAACCTGGAGGCAAGCCCACCCTCACTAGACACTGAATCTGACAATGCTTTAATATTGGACTTCCCAGTCTCCAGAACTGCGTGTATTGTTAAGCCACCCAGTATCAGGTATTTTTGTTACAGCAGCTGGAATGGACTAAGACAGCTATAAAGCCAAATATTTGAGGAATTAGATGATAAAGCCAAATTCAATACAAGACTTTGATGGAAGAGTATCTATGCCATGAATAGTGGTGAATTGTAGTACCCAGCTCTTAAACAAAGAATCCTGGACAAACATTTCTGAGAAAAAAGACAATGATTATTTTTTTATGCTGTCATCAGAGATGCCATATGGCACTCAGATGCCAAAAACCAGGATATGTAATTGTTGAACTCATGAGACATGGAGATGAGTTTGAAATGTAGATTTGTGGCTATTAGCATGTAGACAGTAGATTCATAGAATGGATCGCCTTGACAAGAAGAGTAGATGCAGAAAGAAGAGTAGATGCTTTGAAGAGAAACGAGATAAGGGAAAAGACCTGGGAAAATCAACATTTAACATTTCAGTACGGCTTGTGGCACTCATAAAAAATACTGAGAAGAAAGAGCCAGAGAAATAGGAGAATAGTGTCAAGGAAGCCAATAGGAGAGAAAAATTAGAGGTAAGGAGGCAATACTGAACAATGAAAAATACTTCTGAGTTGCAGTAAGAAAAGAATATGTTTCTCAGATTTAGTAATAAAAGTGTCATTAATGACCTTGGCAACTGAAGTTCAGTAGATTAATGGGACTGAAGTTATAAATCAATGAGTAAAGAAATGGTGTTGAATACAGAGTGACAGGTGGTATAGAATGCTGTCTAAACTGTCATTTGCTAACATGGAAGCACAGGCGTGAAACTGAGAATTAGGACACATTAGAAGTGAAGACATGCTTTGTTTTGTCTTGTTTTTGCTTTCCAGTATTGGAGATGTTTAAGTAAATTTCTATAAAAGTGCTTTAGAGAGAACATTCTTCAGTATGCTGAAGAAAGTGGGGATAATTAAAATGGGAACAGGAGAGTTAGTCTAAATAATAAATAGATGGATCCATTATGAAAGAGTTGATACCTTTCAGTAGGTGGTTGGAAAATAGAGAGGAAAGGAAAGGGACATCCACCAAATGTTTTACCGGTAAAAAATGTTATGACTGATTAGACTAAAGGTTATATAATATGCATCTTATTTTAGTCAATTTCTTTCTGTAGAAATAATTTATATTATTTTAATGTAAATTATATTTGCCTTAATACTTTTATTAATATGAATTCCATTTGTATTATTATTATAATTATTATAAGAAAATGACATATGCGGTATAAGAATTCTATGATTGAAAGCACATTTTAATAAACAATGCACTCTATCTCCTGACATGACTACATACCTGATAAGGCAAAGTGAGCTATTTCTCTTTTCTTCTTCTTCCTTTTTTTTTTTTTTATTACCAACAAATCAAACTATTAAACTACAGCAGTTGGCTTATCAATCCCAGGTCAGAGGAAAGTGGTTTGCTGATGTTTCACAAGTTTTATTCAGTCTTTGAGAAATAAGAAAACGATCTCAAATAAAACTTTTCACAACCCTATTGTACTTTCTTTATCTTCTAAGTAGAGCCCCTTGTCAGCCTTTGATCCTACTCTACTAAAGTTTCCAGTAATTCTGCTGTCCCAGAGTGATACGTTCTACAGCATTTCTGTAATTGCAAACCAGCTGGTAGAACTTCAAGAGACCAACAAAAAAATACCTTAAAAGGCTATTCTAAAAACTATTAGTTGTTAAATTACACTCGTTTTCCTCACCATTTAAAGTATTCTGCACATAAAATATACCCAGGATTACCAAATTAAAATAGAGAAGAAAAATTTTTTTTTACAATTTACCTTTAAGCAGAAGCATATTTTTATAATAACCTTGCTGCTGTATTTTTCTCTCTAGTACCTTTTCCTAACAAAATGTATGCTGTATTCAATAATCCTTTCACCTGTAGGTCTATTGGGCACTGCTAATAATAACTAGACCTTTGCTATTTGTAGAGAAAGTTGCCCAGTGAAAATGGGGTCATGAAAATCTCTTTTTCAATGGATGCACAACTTCCTATATAGGAAAGGAAGGAAGGAGTGTAAGGTTGTCTTCCCAATCTATAGAAACATGATTCCTAACCACTTTAATTCTATTTGATTATTTTTATTAAAAAACATAGCACATAATTTATAATTCCCTGGTTCTGTTATGTAGAATCATGTTTCCAAGGGAGTCATTCAAAGTAGAAAGGCTTTTTAAAATATAAATGTGGCAGTTTCTTTATCATCATCTCATAAATGATCTTTTATCTTTATGCTTTAACTTAAATCATACTTCTTTTTTTTCCATTAGTTGGAAAGCGTACGTGAAAGTAATAGCAGTTAAAGATACAGTAGGACTTTGACCTGAGGGAGTGTGGGGGATAATTTGATATAATTTGATACTCTGGTGATTATATTCTGTAGGTTTTTATGATGGTATGTTCATTTTTTCAACTTTTTTTTAACATTTTAAATATTTCACAATGCATGTGTACTGTACAGTGGTCCTGAAATTCAAATCATTAGGTCAGAACCTAAAGTACTGATTAAGCCAACTTCAACCTCCCAAAAAAGGGAGAAAATAATATATTTTCCACTCTGATTTTTACCAAGGGTTTTTTTGAACATTCTAGTAGCAGGAACTCAGCCAACTGTTTTGTTTTTTGTTTTTTGTTTTTTGGGTTTTTTTTTTGTTTGTTTTTTGTTTTTTTTTTTTTAATTTCTGTGCAAACTTGTTTAGGGACTATGTATGATACAGATTTAAAATATATGTATTTACAAGATTATTCCTGGGATTGTTACAAGGTATGTCTTCTAAAGAGGTCTCTAATTCAGATTTGTTATGATTCTTTATTTACAAGGTCTTATTACATTTAACACAATAAACCAATTGCTGGATTTACTTTAAAGGCAAGAGGTTATCTAAGAAAATGGATAGTTTTTTTCTTTTTTTTCTAAAGTGCATATTTAATCCCAAATGTAGCAAGGAATAATTGCATGAACACCTTAAAATGAAGGCATCTATGTACTATGAAAGTTATACAGCATTTCCCAAAGTACAGGGTCCTTTCATCTAGTGTAAGGAATTTTTATTTAATTTAAGTGGCTCTGTGAAAATATGCGAGTGTCTGTTTGAAGCATTCTTCTTCTTATATATATTTTATAAAAATATAATATCTGCTAAATAATTTACTTAAAAATTCAGATAACACTCACTTAGTTAAATGGACACTTGAGCAAATTAATGAGAAATTTGAGTAATATGAGTAAAAATTCATCCTTGTCAAATTTTTTCTTTGAGGCAGTCATTTTTTCCTTGTATTTTCCAGATGATTTCTCAATTTCTTTCTTGGATATTCTTTAAGGATATTAACTTTTTAACTCCTGATATGAGTGATGTTGGCCATAAAAAAGACTGGAAAAACTGTTTAGTTCAATGAAAATTAAAATTAATTTCCAGCACACATTTTGACATTTAGCTTAGCATCTTCTATAAGCCTATTTGCCAAACTTTTATAAGCAGTAGTCAAGAATATAAATATAGAAGTTAAATAGCTCCAGATTTCAATTAAAGATGACACAGAAAAATAGCTCATTACAGTGTCTCTCTCACATAGTGAGAAAAATTGTATGGTGACTATTTTCTAATTTGATGGTCAATCAAAAGATGAATAGGTTATATTCTTTATTATTAAGCTTAGGAAATTAAACCTACATATGTGACCCACAGTTACTATTTGAGTTTATCTTTTATAGGCAACCAAGAATTTCTAATGTCATTTAGGCAATTAAAATTATGAATCTGTCTCTGTGCTCTGTTTAGCATCTTGTGAAAATAAATGAAAAATTTGGAACATCCATCAAGTTTTTCTTTTCTATTTTTAAAATTTTCTTTTTCTTTTTCTCCTTTCTTTACTTTTGCTTTTATTTTTTTCTTTATAATTTTAAAGATGACCATAAAAATGAAAGGGATAATGCTTTATATACAACTCCCTTGAGTAAGAGTCATTAACTTCTAGCCAAAAAAAAAAAAAAAAAGAAAAGAAGGATGGATTCAAAAAAAGGTAGTAGTGCTCTATCTGGGATAGGAAGTCTTACATCCCTAGCACATTTCAAAAAGATCTTGAGCACATTCTTTGGAAGATACATGATTAAATATCTTACCTTTGAGTTTTCAACAAAGAACCTGCTATGAACTCTGATATAGAGGAGGGATTATGCGTGTGTGTAATGTATTTTACCATAAAAAAGGATTGAAGGGTGGAAAATTAGAGAGCTAATTTTGAATGTAAATGGACATACCTTTAAGAACTGAGGCAAGTTACTAATGCTCAGTTTATTAGAAAATCCACTGGGTAAGTTATAATGCCAGCAAGAATTGCTTGGAGCCACTGCTAGAAAGATATCTACCACTCATTGTATCACTGACATATTTTTTGCTCATCTATCAGATTTCTCACATAAATTTGATCTTAGATCAGGTGGATTTGAGCAGATATCCAATGAGTTTCATATTAGAGGCATTAGCCTTTCTTTAAGTATTTAAAATATGTGTTTGCCTTTTTTTCTTTTTTTTTTTTTTTTAGCATTTGAACTTACATGGACCTTTCTTCATACCTCAAGTATTGCAGTCACTACCCATGATTACATTTGTTTCTTCTTTTCCTCCTCTCCCTTGCCTTTCCTTTTCTTCCTCAATCTCCTCCTTCCATTCATATGTTGCCCCCCTCTCCTATCTCTCAGCAATGAGCATGTAAGGATGAAGGACTGAACAGAGATATAGAATTAGCATTGAACAGTGCTAGGTAAGCTGAAAATAAGACTAGTAACAGAATATGTTAAGAGTTAAAAGCTTTAGTTTAGTTTAATGTATTCTGTCTTTGTATTAAGAGCAATGAGATGCCTTGATGACTTTAAGCTGGGATAGTGAAATACTTTGACTTGCATTTCAAGAGGCTTTCAGACACAGTAAAAAGAATGAGCTCCAGAGAGAATCAGAGCAGACTAGTGTAGACTAGTTAGGAGGCTATTTTCATAGTGTGGGAGACTGATGGTAGGTTGTTTAGAGGTGTAATTATAAATGGTGTAAGTGAAGAAAAGTAAAGGAATGAAAACTACTTATCATGAAAAATGACCACTCCTTGCTGATAATTGGAAATGGTCCAGACATACGAGTTGCACTTAAGAATGTTACCATTTTGTTTCTTTGGATTCAAGTCTACTATGAAAGGGAATTTAATACTATCCCTGAAGCACTCATAATGGGAAAGACTTCAGTATTCTAAATTTGGGCATCTCTATGTTGTTAATATTGATTTTGTGTTTTTTATATAGCTTTACTCATAAAATCTTACATGAGCTATTACAAAGTAACTTAGTGAAACATTATTTGGCAGGTAAACTTAGCACCAACTTTTAGTGAAGAATTAGATAAGGGTTCAAATTAGAGAAATGTTTCAAGGATGATTGCTTTGCTTATAATCTCACCAGTAGAGTTGAAGACCAAGTTTAGAGAGATTATGTATTTAAGATGTATTAAGATGCTGTTGAAACATGTAAGATAACCTTATTTTGAGAGAACATATATTACATTTCATCAAATTTTCATATGAAAGAATTTCAAAAACACATCACTTCAGGAGTCCATTCATCTCTTCATTCACTTCTCTTTAGGAGAGGAGGTGTGATTTAACTGATTTATGTGTGGGAGAAAAAATAAAATATATGGATGTTTCCAAACATTGCATATTCTCTTTTGCCTATATCTGCCTGCAGAAAAGGCAAATTCTGGTCTGCTTTCTCAATATGCTGTGAAGGGCTAGTCCCTCTGTGATGTAATAATACATGGTTCTTCCTATATAATTATTTAAATGTACTTAATGTATAAATGTGTATTGTACACTAATGAAGAATGAGTAGCTCTACTTTCCCATGTACTTCATATTCAACTTCCCCCTAACTTTTTATTTTGAAATATTTCAAACATGCAGAATAATTGCAAGAAATGTGGTAAGAATGCTCATATGTCTGCTATCTAACCTCAACAAATGCAATGGTGGTTTAATATTTAAAAAAACCCAAAATTTAGTTAGCTTTACTAGTCAAATTTTGAAGGAAAAATTATATTGCTTTATTTATATTATTAAAATAGATGTAGAAAAAATTATTTGATAAAATTCAGCAATCTCTAAGCAAATTAAGAACAGAAAGAAACTTCCTCACCTTGAAACATTATTTTCAAAATACTTTCAAGACGCGTCTTCTTAAAGGAGAGAAATTGGATATTTTCCCATAAAATGAAGGACAAAACTAATATATTCATTATTATACTCCTATGGCAAGAAGAAAGAACTACAATTATAAAAATATGAAAGTATGATCAAAACTGTCATTACTAGCTGATGTTATAACATACATAGAAATATCAAAACAGTTTCCAGGGGCGCCTGGGTGGCGCAGTCGGTTAAGCGTCCGACTTCAGCCAGGTCACGATCTCGCGGTCCGTGAGTTCGAGCCCCGCGTCAGGCTCTGGGCTGATGGCTCAGAGCCTGGAGCCTGTTTCCGATTCTGTGTCTCCCTCTCTCTCTGCCCCTCCCCCGTTCATGCTCTGTCTCTCTCTGTCCCAAAAATAAATAAACATTGAAAAAAAAAATTAAAAAAAAAAAAAAAACAGTTTCCAAACATCATTAAAATTAAAAAGTGAATTTATGAAGGGGTTGGGTTGCTGGATAGTCAATAAGCAATTATCAATTCTTTTTTTATATATATGCATCCAACATTTGGGATTTTACATTGAAATACAATTCCATTTGCAATACCACAAAATTTAAATACCTAGGAATAAACCTAATGAAGAATGTGGAAAATCACTACATTGAAAACTACAAAATATTCCTAAGGAAAATGGGAAGAGAGCTTAAAGAATGGAGACCAATACCATATTTATTCTTTGGAAGACTTAATATTTTTAAGAAATCAGTTTTCTTAAAATTTTTTATATATTAGGTGTAATCCCAATAAAATTGTATGTGTTTGTGTAAATTGACAAACACTTGAAAATTTATATAGAAAGTGAAAGATCTAGAATGCCAATGCTATCTTGAATGATAAGCTTGGAGGGCTTACACTATAAGAAATCAAGACTTTTTATAAGAATTGTAGACATTGTTTTGTTGGCAAAAAGAAATGCAAAAATAAAGTAATGAAACAGAATAGAGAGTATAAAGATAAACATATATGTGGTCAATTAATATTTGACAAAGATACCAGTGCAGATCACTCAAAAATGACTGCTGAATAAATGTTGATTGAACAATTACATACCTAAATGGAAAAATAAAATAATTTGACTTATACTTCACATCTCCTAGATAGGAGTGGGTTTTAGATGGATTATAGAAATAAAATTTAAATATAAACATACATCTAGAAAAAGAGCAGGAGGATATATTTATAACTTCGGGTAAAAAAAAAGTTTCAAAAAAAAACTTTCAGAAATAGACCATTAAAGTATTGATCATAAAATAATTATTTGAATTTTTTAGTTAAAAATTTTAATTAATTTTTTAATTAAAAGTTTTTTTTTAATTAAAAGTTTCTATACATCAAAGGATAGCAGTAAGAGAGTGAAAAGCCAAATCACAGAAATCTAAAAAGATACTCATGGAGTTCTGGGAGGATGGTGGCATAGGAGGACGCTGGGCTCAGCGTGTCCTGCGGATCACATAGATTCCACCCACACCTGCCTAAATAACCCAGAAAATCTCCAGAAGACTAGCAGAATGGATTCTTCGGGGCAAAGTGTAGACGAGAGGCCCACAGAAGAGGGTAGGAAGGGCGGAGAGGTGGTGCTCGCTACACAGACTGGCAGGAGGGAGCCAGGGCAGAGGGGCAGTCTGCCAGCCAAGCAGAGCCCCCGAGTCTGGCTTGCAAAAATGGAGGGACCGGACGGAGTGTGTTCGGACAGCAAGCAGGACTTAACATCTGGAAGGCTATAAGTTAACAGATCTGCTCGGAGAACAGGAGGGCTGGAGGACAACTGGAGGGAGAGTTGTTGAGCCCCAGACAACGGAGAGCAGCTTGGTGGGTAACAAAGGCGCTCACCAACACCATCTTCCTCGCCCATCCCCCAGCCAAAATCCCACAGGGAACCAGTTCCTGTCAGGGAATTGCTTCCACCACCGAACACCCAAGGCTGTGCTTCTGCAGATCCTTCCCTCGGCGGGTCTGACTCCCTCCCAGTGCCCCAGGGCCCCTCCCGAAGTGGATCTCCGAAGGAAAAGCAAGCTGAGACTGCCCCTCCTGCCCCCGTGCACCTTGCCAATCCACCACAGCTAAAGGGCCGGATCCCCAGAACCACAAGCCTGGCAGTGTGCAAGTAGCCCAGATGGCCATGCCACCCAACACTGAATCCCGCCCCTAGGAGAGGGGAAGAGAAGGCACACACCAGTCTGACTGTGGCCCCAGTGGTGGGCTGGAGGCAGACATCAGGTCTGACTGCAGCCCCGCCCACAAACGCAAGTTATTCAAGATAGCACAGGGCAAGTGCCCTGCAGTTCCACACCCCTCCAGGGACTATCCAAAATGACAAATGGAAGAATTCCCCTCAAAAAAACATCCAGGAAATAAGGAGAGCTAACAAACTGATCAAAAACGATTTAAACATATAACAGAAAGTGAACTTAGAATATTAGTCATAAAATTAATCGCTGGGCTTGAAAACAGTATAAAGGACAGCACAGAATCTATTGCTACAGAGATCAAGGGACTAAGGAACAGCCAGGAGGAGCTAAAAAATGCTATTAATGAGCTGCAAAATAAAATGGAGACAAACAACTTGGATTGAAGAGGCAGAGGAGAGAATAGGTGAACTAGAAGAAAAAATAATGGAAAAAGAAGAAGCTGAGAAAAAGATAAAAAACACCCAGGAGTATGAGGGGAAAATTAGAGAATTAAGTGATGCACTAAAGAGAAATAATCAACGCATAATTGGTATTCCAGAGGAGGAAGAGAGAGGGAAAGGTGCTGAAGGTGTACTTGAAATCATAGCTGAGAACTTCCCTGATCTGGGGAAGGAAAAAGGCATTGAAATCCAAGAGGCACAGAGAACTCCCTTCAGACATAACTTGAATCGATCTTCTGCATGACATATCATAGTGAAACTGGCAAAATACAAGGATAAAGAGAAAATTCTGAAAGCAGCTAGGGATAAATGTGCTCTAACATATAAAGGGAGACCAATAAGACTCGTGATGGATCTCTCTACTGAAACTTGGCAGGCCAAAAAGAATGGCAGGAAATCTTCAATGTGATGAACAGATAAAATATGCAGTCGAGAATCCCCTATCCAACAAACCTGTCATTTAGAATAGAAGGAGAGATAAACGTCCTCCAAAACAAACAAAAACTGAAGGAATTCATCACACCTAAACCAGCCCTACAAGAGATCCTAAGGGGGATCCTGTGAGACAAAGTACCAGAGACATCGCTAAAAGCATGAAACCTACAGACATCACAATGACTCTAAACCCTATCTTTCTATAATAACACTGAATGTAAATGGACTAAATGCGCCAACCAAAAGACATAGGGTATCAGAATGAAAAAAAAAAAGCAAGACCCGTCTATTTGCTGTCTACAAGAGACTCATTTTAGACCTGAGGACACCTTCAGATTGAGAGTTAGGGGATGGAGAACTATTTATCATGCTACTGGAAGTCAAAAGAAAGCTGGAGTAGCCATACTTATATCACACAAACTACACTTTAAATTAAAGGCTGTAACAAGGGATAAAGAAGGGCATTATATAATAATTACAGGGTCTATCTATCAAGAAAAACTAACATTTATAAATGTCTATGTGCCGAATACGGGAGCACCCAAATTTATAAAACAATTACTCAGAAACATAAGCAACCTTATTGATAAGAATGTGGTAATTGCAGGGGACTTTAATACCCCACTTGCAACAATGGATAGATCATCTAGACACATGGTCAATAAAGAAACAAGTTCCCTGAATGGTACATTGGATCAGATGGACTTGACAGATATATTTAGAACTCTACATCCCAAAGCAACAGAATATACTTTCTTCTCGACTGCACATGGAACATTCTCCAAGATAGATCACATACGGGGTCACAAAACAGCCCTTCATAAGTATACAAGAATTGAGATGATACCATGCATACTTTCAGACCACAATGCAATGAAACTTGAAATCAACCACAGGAAAAAGTCTGGAAAACCTCCAAAAGCATGGAGGTTAAAGAACACCCTACTAAAGAATGAAAGGGTCAACCAGGCAATTTGAGAAGAAATTAAAAATATATGGAAACAAACAAAAATTAAAATACAACAATCCAAACGCTTTGGGTGGGATGCAGTGAAGGCAGTCCTGAGAGGAAAATACATTGCAATCCAGGCTTATCTCAAGAAAGAAGAAAAATCCCAAATACAAAATATAACAGCACACCTAAAGGAAATAGAAACAGAGCAGCAAAGTCACCCCAAACCCAGCAGAAGAAGAGAAATAATAAAGATCAGAGCAGAAGTAAACAATATAGAATCTAAAAAAAAACTGTAGAGCAGATCAACGAGACCAAGAGTTAGTTTTTTGAAAAAATAAACAAGTTGATAAGCCTCTAGCCAGGCTTCTCAAAAAGAAAAGGGAGATGATCCAAATAGATAAAATCATGAATGAAAATGAAATTATTACAACCAATCCCTCAGAGATACAACCATTATCAGGGAATGCTATGAAAAATTATGTGCCAACAAACGGGACAACCTGGAAGAAATGGACAAATTCCTAAACACCCACACATTTCCAAAACTCAAACAAGAGGAAATAGAAAGCTTGAACAGACCCATAACCAGCAAATAAATTAAATCAGTTATCAAAAATCTCCCAACAAATAAGAGTCCAGGACCAGATGGCTTCCATGGGGAATTCTACCAGACATTTAAAGCACAAATAATACCTATCCTTCTTGAGCTATTCCAAAAAATAGAAAGGGAAGGAAAACTCACAGACTCATTCTATGAAGCCAGTATTACTTTGATTCCTAAACCAGACAGAGACCCAGTCAAAAAAGAGAACTACAGGCCAATATCCTTCATGAATATGGATGCAAATATTCTCAATAAGATACTAGCAAATCGAATTCAACAGCATATAAAAAGAATTATTCACCATGATCAAGTGGGATTCATTCCTGGGATGCAGGGAGGTTCAACATTCACAAATCAATCAACGTGATAGATCATATTAATAAAAGAAAAGATAAGAACCATATGATCCTGTCTAAAGATGCTATTAATAAAAGAAAAGATAAGAACCATATGATCCTGTCTATCGATGCAGAGAAGGCGTTTGACAAAATTCAGCAACCTTTCTTTATAAAAACCCTCGAGAAAGTCGGGATAGAAGGAACATACTTAAAGATCATAAAAGCCATTTATGAAAAGCCCACAGCTAATATCATCCTCAATGGGGAAAAACTGAGAGCTTTTTCCCTGAGATCAGGAACACGACAGGGATGCCCACTCTCACCGCTGTTGTTTAACATAGTGTTGGAAGTCCTAGCATCAGCAATCAGACAACAAAAGGAAATCAAAGGCATCAAAATTGGCAAAGATGAAGTCAGGCATTCACTTTTTGCAGATGACATGATATTGTACATGGAAAATCTCATAGACTCCACCAAAAGTCTGCTAGAACTGACACATGAATTCAGAAAAGTTGCAGGATACAAAATCAATGTACAGAAATCAGTTGTATTCTTATACACTAATAATGAAACAACAGAAAGACAAATAAAGAAACTGATCCCATTCACAATTGCACCAAGAAGCATAAGATACCTAGGAATAAATCTAACCAAAGATGTACAAGATCTATATGCTGAAAACTATAGAAAGCTTATGAAGGAAATTGAAGAAGATATAAAGAAATGGAAAAACATTCCATGCTCATGCATTGGAAGAATAAATATTGTCAAAATGTCAATACTACCCAAAGCTATCTATACATTCAATGCAATCCCAATCAAAATTGCACCAGCATTCTTCTCGAAACCAGAACAAGCAATCCTAAAATTCATATGGAACCACAAAAGGCCCCGAATAGCCAAAGTAATTTTGAAGAAGACCAGAGCAGGAGGCATCACAATCCCAGACTTTAGCTTCTACTACCAAGCTGTAATCAAGACAGCATGGCATTGGCACAAAAACAGACACATAGACCAATGGAATAGAATAGAAACCCCAGAACTAGACCCACAAAAGTATGGCCAACTAATGTTTGACAAAGCAGGAAAGAACATCCAATGGAAAAAAGACAGTCTCTTTAACAAATGGTGCTGGGGGAACTGGACAGCAACATGCAGAAGAGTGAAACTAGACTACTTTCTTACACCATTCACAAAAATAAACTCACAACGGATAAAGGACCTGAATGTGAGACAGGAAACCGTCAAAACCCTAGAGGAGAAAGCAGGAAAAGACCTCTCTGACCTCAGTCGTAGCAATCTCTTACTTGACACATCCCCAAAGTTAAGGGAATTAAAAGCAAAAATGAACTACTGGGCCCTCATGAAGATAAAAAGTTTCTGCACAGCAAAGGAAACAATCAAAACTGAAAGGCAACCAATGGAATGGGAAAAGATATTTGCAAATGACATATCGGACAAAGGGCTAGTATCCAAAATCTATAAAGAGCTCACCAAACTTCATACCTAATAAACAAATAATCCAGTGAAGAAATGGGCAGACAGCATGAATAGACACTTCTCTAAATAAGACATCCGGATGGCCAACAGGCACATGAAAAGATGCTCAACGTCGCTCCTCATCAGGGAAATACAAATCAAAACCACACTCTGAAATCACCTCATGCCAGTCAGAGTGGCCAAACTGAACAAATCAGGAGACTATAGATGCTGGCTAGGATGTGGAGAAACGGGAAATGTCTTGCACTGTTGGTGGGAATGCAAACTGGTACAGCCACTTTGGAAAACAGTGTGGAGGTTCCTCAAAAAACCTATTAAAAATAGACCTATCCTATGACCCAGCAGTAGCACTGCTAGGAATTTACCCAAGGGATACAGGAGCACTGATGCATAGGGGCACTTGTACCCCAATGTTTATAGCAGCACTCTCAACAATAGCCAAATTGTGGAAAGAGCCTAAAAGTCCATCAACTGATGAATGGATAAAGAAATTGTGGTTTATATACACAATGGAGTACTACGTGGCAATGAGAAAGAATGAAATATGGCCCTTTGTAGCAACGTGGATGGAACTGGAGAGTGTGATGCTAAGTGAAATAAGCCATACAGAGAAAGACAGATACCATATGTGTTCACTCTTATGTGGATCCTGAGAAACTTAACAGAAACCCATGGGGGAGGGAAAGAAAAAAAAAAGAGGTTAGAGTGGAAGAGAGCCAAAGCATAAGAGACTCTTAAAAACTGAGACCAAACTGAGGGTTGATGGGGGTGGGAGGTAGGGGAGGGTAGGTGATGGGCATTGAAGAGGGCATCTTTTGGGATGAGCACCGGGTGTTGTATGGAATCCAATTTGACAATGAATTTCATATATTAAAATAAATAAATAAATAAATAAATAAATAAATAAATAACTATAATAAAAAAAGATATTCACAATGTATAACTGACAAAGGATATATTGTCATATCCAGCATATAAATAATTCCCACAAAAAGAAGAAAAAGAGAATCTAATTTTTACAGCTGGTCAAAACCCAGACAAGGCACTTTATAGCAGATGATATACCTATGTTTAACAAGCATAAGAAAAGGTGCTTAACTCCATCATGACTTGGGGAAATGGAAATTAAAACAAGGAGATACCACTTCACACACATCCAAAGAGGAAACTCAAAAATTTTGTCTGTCAATATAAAGTACTGTAAGATGGAATGCAACTACAATTGTCAGTCAATGCTAAAGGAAGTTAAATTGACAGACACTTTGGAAAACTCACTATCTTTGAAAGTAAAATATAGGCCTAGCCTATGACCCAACAATTTTGCTTGCAAGTACCCCAAGAGAAATGAGTATATGTGGCCACAAAAAAGATATGCATAAGAATGTAAATACAAATTTTATTTGTAATTTCTCAAAACCATCACAACACAATTATACAAGTCAATGAATAAGCATTTTATTTGTTAAATGAAATATACATAGAAAAATGAAAGGAAATTACTGATAAATATAATACATGGAAAAAATCTTATAGACCAAATTTCAAGAAAAGAAGTAACTTCACAAGATTGCATACATTATGACTGCATTTATATGAAATGTAAACCAAATCAAAAGTGACAGAGTAGCAGTAACAATGAAGATGGCAGATATTGACTGGGATAGGATACTAGTTAAACTTGCATTTGTCTAAAAATTTAATAGATAATACCTTTTACACTGGGGTAACATTCTTTGACTCTATCACTCAGTTCACTTTATGCACTTTCATTTTTTTTAATGTTTATTTATTTTTGAGACAGAGGGAGACAGGGCGCGAGTGGGGGAGGAGCAGAGAGAGAGAGGGAGACACAGAATCTGAAACAGGCTCCTGGCTCTGAGTTGTCATAACAGAGCCTGATGCGGGGCTCAAACCCACTAGCTGTGAGATCATGACCTGAGCCTAAGTCGGCCGCTTAACCAACTCAGCCACCCAGGTGCCCTGACCTTATGCACTTTAAAATGTGTGTCTTGGGGCGCCTGGGTGGCGCAGTCGGTTAAGCGTCCGACTTCAGCCAGGTCACGATCTCGCGGTCCGGGAGTTCGAGCCCCGCGTCGGGCTCTGGGCTGATGGCTCAGAGCCTGGAGCCTGTTTCCGATTCTGTGTCTCCCTCTCTCTCTCTGCCCCTCCCCCGTTCATGCTCTGTCTCTCTCTGTCCCAAAAATAAATAAAAACGTTGGAAAAAAAAATTAAAAAAAAAATGTGTGTCTTACCATACAAATAAGTAAAAACAAAAGAGGAAGAAAGGAAATACAAGAACGTAACTGACACATTGCCAGCAAAAAACATATAACGTTTGGTATTTCTTATGTGATCTTCCTTTGGTTTAGGCACTAATTATCATAATGAGATATGTGTTATCTTGACTCTTGGTCTTTACTTAGACTTCTGGTAGGCAGTCCTTCCTTCTTTCCTCCCCACATATAAAGACAGAATGGTTTTTGCCAGGAGAGGGCTTTAGTAAACTCAAAAAACAATGAGACAATAGGATGAAAGCTGCTATACCTCAATATTAAGCTGATTATATGCATTTTGGCCTAACATTTCAAGAAAGGCTACACCAAGAATCAGTTCTGAATAAGAATTGGTGAACAGAACAATGTTTGATAGTTTACTTTGTTTTCAGCAGGGTCTGCAGCCCAAGATAGATTTTGTAGTGCGAAGTGAGTTGATTTCCATGTGAACCATAGAGCCCTATGTGTGAGGTTAATTTCAATTCTTGTTGACAGGCTTAGGTAGAAATGGAAAACTTTTCACACCACTTTCAGTAATTGCAAAGCCGACAAGGATCTGGAAAGATTAAGTTCTCTAGAGGCATCTCTCTACATCTAGTTGCATTTGGCTGTGGATATGTTAATTTTATAAACTCCAAAAAGCATGAAGGTAATAAAAATTCCTGTACCAAAAATACTCTGTCTCCAGGAATAAAGGATGCTCAGGGCATCAAAAAGGACCTGGTGATGGTTAGTCATGTGATTGGATGACATATGCCTAAGAACTATGTCCAAATGGTAAACAAAACAAAACAATAATAACAATAACAACAACAAAGAGACAGCTAAGAAATGCTAAAAGGAACCATCATTTTTATTACTCTTGTATGACTTTTCTCAATTTACAGTATAATATATGATCCAGATTTCAGATATATTTGCTAGAGAGATTCATTCATTGCAAAACTCAAGATTATTTATTTGCCTATATATCCAATTTATTTCTTTTTTTTTTTTTTTTTTTAATTTTTTTTTTTTTTTCAACGTTTATTTATTTTTGGGACAGAGAGAGACATAGCATGAACGGGGGAGGGGCAGAGAGAGAGGGAGACACAGAATCGGAAACAGGCTCCAGGCTCTGAGCCATCAGCCCAGAGCCCGACGCGGGGCTCGAACTCCCGGACCGCGAGATCGCGACCTGGCTGAAGTCGGACGCCCAACCGACTGCGCCACCCAGGCGCCCCTCCAATTTATTTCTTAAAACCCAGTTGGGTCAGCAAAAAATACGACATTTAGATTTCCATTTACCTGAATTCACCTGAAAAATATAACAGAGGATATAACTAGAAAAGTGGATATGGGAACCTGGAATGGAAAGGAGAAGCCTGGCATGAAGATGTACCTTTTTTTCAGTAATCACAGAATTATAATTATAGTTGATAGACAGAAAGCCCAAAGAAAATGTTCAAAGTAAGGAAAGAGAAGCCTTGACAGAGCACGAATGGGGGAGGGGCAGAGAGAGAGGGAGACACAGAATCCGAAGCAGATTTCAGGCTCAGAGCTGTCAGCACAGAGCCCAACACAGGGCTCGAACCCACAAACCGTGAGATCATGACCTGAGCTGAGATCATGACCGGAGCTGAAGTCGGGTGCTCAACCGACTGAGCCACCCAGGTACCCTTGATCATAGGATTTTTTTAATCTGAAAACTGTGAGACTTTGTTTTTTGCTCGTTTTGATGAAAATATTGTGTTATTTTGTTGTTTTATTCATTTTCACATGTATTTAAAAAAATTTTTTTTTCCAACGTTTTTTTTTTTTTATTTATTTATTTTTGGGACAGAGAGAGACAGAGCATGAACGGGGGAGGGGCAGAGAGAGAGGGAGACACAGAATCGGAAACAGGCTCCAGGCTCTGAGCCATCAGCCCAGAGCCTGACGCGGGGCTCGTACTCCCGGACCGCGAGATCGTGACCTGGCTGAAGTCGGACGCTTAACCGACTGCGCCACCCAGGCGCCCCTTCACATGTATTTTAAATGCTTATGGGGCATCGCAAAACTTTTTGTTTTAAAATAATTGTAGGGGATCCTGGATGGCTCAGTGAGTTAAGCGTCCGACTTCAGCTCAGGTCATGATCTAGAGGTTGGTGAGTTAGAGACCCTCATCGGCTTTGTGCTGACAGCTCAGAGTCTGGAGCCTGCTTCAGATTCTGTGTTTCCCTCTATCTCTGCCCCTCCCCTGCTCACACTTTGTCTCTCTCTGTCTCTCAAAAATAAATAAACGTTAAAAAAGAATTAAAAAAAATAATTGCAAATTCACATAAACTGTAAAAAGGTAGTACATGTTTCATGTAACCTTCACTCAGCTTCTTCCAATAGTAAGATCTTGCATAAGTGTAGTTCTGGAAATTAATACTGATATTTTCTACCAATCTTATTCACAAATTGTAGGTTTTACATCAACTCAATTGTTTGTATGTGTGTGTATTTAATTCTATACAATTTTATCACATGTGTACATTCATGAAACTGTCACTGTAGTAAACATACCCAACAGCTCCATCACTGGATCCCATGTGCCACCCTTTCATAATCATGTCTACCTCCCTCCCTCTTCTCTTCTTTAATCCCTATGAACAACCAATCTGGTCTCCACTGCTATAATTTTATCATTTTAAATTGTTATACAAAGAAACTGTTACCTTCTGAGATTGACTTTTTTTAAAACCAGTATTTTGTTTTCTTGATTTCCCCTTATTATTTTTATGTTTATGATTCCATTGGTTTTAAAATCTTATCTTTTTTATTTCATCCCTTCTACTTGATTTGCGTTTTTGTTCTTTCTTTTATTGTTTGTTGAAGCTGGAAGTTAAATATTGAATTTTTAATGTAAATATTTTTAATGTAAATCTTTTCAATGTAATTTTTAATGTAATCTATTTTAATGTAAGAATTTGATGCTGTAAATATTCTTTTCAACATTAAATTGCATCACGTATATTTTTGACGTTACATTTTCATTTTTTAATTCTGTGAATATTTTATTTCCTTTCACACTTAATCGTTGATAGATTATTTAGAAGTGTTTAATTGCCAAATATTAGAGATTTTACTGATGTCTTTTATTGATTTCTAGGTTGATTCCATTATGGGTAAAAATGTACTTTATATTATTCTATTTCTTTAAAATTTGTTGAATTTGTTGTGGTTTATATTATTTCTAAGGATGTGGAGTATTTTAACTTTTTTTCTAATGTATTCTGCTTTTTAGGTAGAGTGTTCTATATATGTCAATTAAATCATGTTGGTTGATAATGTTGCTCAGATCTTCTATATTTTTGCTGATTTCCTCTGTCATAATTCTATGATTGGTGAGAGTAGGATATGTACGCCTCCATTATAATTGTGGATTTGTGTATTGCTTCTTCCAACTCTATTAGTTTTTGCTTCATATATTTTGAGGCTCTGTTGTTTGCTGCTTACTCACTTCAGATTATTATGTGTTCCTGATGGATTGATCTTTTTATTATTATGTAATGTCCCTTTATGCTTATAGTGATTTTCTTTGTTCTGAAGTCTACTTTATCTGATATTATTATAATCACGTATGTTTTTCCTTTGCAATTAATGTTTTTTCATGATATATCATTTTCATCCTTTTATGTTAAACCTACATACGTTGCTGCATTTGAATTGATCTAAGCAGCAAGGTGATGTGCTTGTGGCAGCTTTTGTCAGCTTGGCTTTTGGTTGATGTGCCTTGGTGGTACACTTGGGCATGTGAGAACACCCAGTTAAGCCTGATAGAGGAATTAGCTTAACTAGGCCAGCTTCTTTTGCAAGGTTGGGACTCAAGATGCTAAGCCTTCAGCTTTTGGTAGACGAGTTATAGGAGGCCCTGCCTGAATGTCGTTCCTCCAGTCCTGGGGTTCCTAACTAGCGTGTCTTTCTCCTATTTTTCAGAATACTTTTATGGCTGCCCCTTGCGTTAGTTCAATGATTTACTGAGATACTTGGTTGTGGGAGGGTGAATGATGGGAGGAATAGATAACTCTTTGCCAACTTGTCCAGACTGGCTGTTTAGTTACTATGATCTAAAGTGTTAGCGTTTAAATGATTGAGCACCTACTATATGGTCATTACTCCACATATATTTGTACTTTACCTTGGCTTATATATTTTATATCACAATAATATTTTCGCTAATTTTGAAAGCAAATTACATATTTTGACATTTGTTATTCTAAAACAGGCATAATTCCCTTTACATTCTGTATTATAATAGTTACTAAATGATATTCTTAATTATTTTAGGTAACAGTGCAGGCTTCATATGCTTTCATAGGCAAAGTAACCAATACCTTATATCTTTTTCATTTAAAAATCTGTAACTTCCCATTCACTTATTATACATAACTTATCTTCCAAACATATATCCAACTAAATTATGCCCTAATATACTGCATTTAAATTGCATTATATCAAACTCTGCTGTTTTTATATTACAATTACTCAGTAATTTTATTGATAAAATATAGTTTCTGGGTACTCTTTGCACTTTCTGGATATTTAGAATTCTGGGTCATAAGATTGTCCTCTATGTAACTTCTTAATCAATTTGATGATTTGTTTATGCCTGGATTTATTACCTAACAGATGTCTGTGTAGTTAGAGACCCATATGAATACTGTATCCTGTTGCTTAAAATGCCTTTCAGGTAATCAATTATAACTTAGACTAAAAGACTTTGAATTTAGAAGATAATTTAACAAATACTTGTGTTTTTCACATTATATTGAGGATTCTAAAAAAAAGTTTATGTAGCTGACTCTATGGTCACTATTCCACATACGTTTTTGTTATTACTAATAATTTAACATAATACCACCAAACAACTTCAGATATTCAGCTACCACATTTTAAAAACATCAATAGTATATTTTATTTAAAATATAGTAAAATTTAAATTTATGCTAATTTTATTTTATGTTTTTATTTTCCACTATCATAATGAAATTGTGTGAGACAGGAATATAGATTTTCAAAAGTTATTCAGAATTAGTGAGGAAAACAACTTGAAAACCACTGTTAGGTATATTGTATCCTAAAAATAATTAGCTAAGGAGTCTACTATGGTTTTTCACATTGATAAAAATATCCTAAACATAGCATTGAGATCAAATGGGAGAAAAATAATATGATGAAGTAATAATATTACTAATATTATTATAAAAATAATTTATATTATTTATTATAAATTTATATTGCAAATTATGTATTATTTGCAACATAATAAATGGAATATATAATAAATGGGAGGAGATTTATACAAGAAGGAACAAAGTGCAAGTCTGTGGAGATTAAAATAAGTATGTTTAGGAAAACATTCAGCAGAATCTGCTTAGACTGCGTTTGGTTTATTGTCTTTGAGGGGCAGTGTGAGGATTATAGCTGAATAATTATATGCTATGGAGGCTATCAAGAAAGTTTAATGCCAGATGACTAATAATATAAACTAATGTTAAATTTAAATGTCATATCACATACTTAAAATTTATAAAATTTACTAAACTTTATAATTAAGAATTAGAAAATGATTTATATAGTCTATCAAGAAAGATATGAACACATGATAATATTTTTTTAAATATTGATCTGGGACATTAGCAAGATGGCAAATAACAAACCTAAGACTCTCCTTCCTTCCATGGAGACAATACATAGACCACTTCTTGTGAAAAAAAAATCAGAATCTAATTAAAGGACTCCTATATACCCCAGATAAGTGTAAAACCAGCTTCACTGAGCTGGTAGGAAAGTCCGTGGCCCCTCCCTGCTCACCATAGCCCCTCCCCAGAGCACAGTACCATGTGACCAGGAAGAAACTTCTACCTCCCAATCTAACCCTGAGGTGGGAAAGAGAATACTAGACCATACAATAACCTGATGTTTCTAGGGACTACCTGAGGGACCGGTTTCTGTTTCACCTGTTTCAGAGTGTGGATGGGATCTATTTAGCATGCTCTAAATGCCTGGAGGTCATTGAAAAGTAAAAAAGGGGGACAAAAAAAAAAAAAGATCTGGGCAGCATATTGCTGCTCCAGCAGACCTGCAATAGAGCAGACAAGCTGATAAAGCCTGAGGGCCTCTCCTCCCAGCAGGAAAGCGAAGGATGGAGCATATGTCAAATGTTCCAGCTTTTCAGGGGACTGCTTAAGGGACTAGTTTTTGGCTAACCTGACTTTGGCATTGATGGGACTCAGAGTAATCCAGATACCTGGGGGCTACTGAGAGTTGGGTAGTGTGCTGTGTGCCTCTGCTTTGGAGTACAGTCGACAAACATTAGAGGGAGCAAGAGATCATAAGGTCTAGAAAGGAAAGGAGGGAGGGAAGGAAAAGAAGAGAAAGGAGAGGAGAGAGAGAGAGAGAGAAGAAAGAAAGACAAGAAAAGACAAAGAAGGGAAGGGAAGGGAAGGGAAGGGAAGGGAAGGGAAGGAAAGGAAAGGAAAGGAAAGGAAAGGAAAGGAAAAGAGAGATCAGCCAATCCTTCTAATCAAGAATCTACATGCACAAGTCCAGAGAAGACACATCTACAGTTTGAAGGGTCCCCAGAATCTCTAGTTAAACTGAATGGTAAAGGTATTTCCCTGTACCAAGCCAGTGGCTATTTTTTCAAATACATAGATACCAACAAAAAATTACAAGGAATGTGAAGAAAAAAAAAAGGGAAACGGCCCTATCAAAAGTAAAACATAAATTACCTAAAATCAATCTTAAAGAAACAGATATATATTTGTTATCTGAAAAATAATTCAAAATAACCATCATAAAGATGCTCAACAGGCCTGTGTAAACAATGAATAAATCAAATGAAAATTTCAACAAAGAGATGGAAAATATAAAAAAGAACCAGTAAGTTTCTGGAACTGGTAAGGAGATTGAATCAGTAATCCAAAATCCCCCAACGAATAAAAGCCCAAGGACAGATGGTTTCACTAGTGAATTCTACCAAACATTTAAAGAGGCATTATTAGCACCAGTTCTTCTCAACTGCTTCCAAAAAAAAAAAGAAGGGAAAAATTTCTGCAAGTTCAACTCATCCCAGGGAGACAACTAGATAACACCTCTGTCAGCATGAATAACCCAGGAAATGACTCAAAGACTGGTAGAACAAACTCCACAACTAAAGGCAAGGAAGAGGCCATATCAAAGAAGGTAGGAAGGGTGAAGACACTGTCTGGAAGCAAAACAGGCAGAGGACATCTACAGTGGGGAGGGAACCAGTAGTGTGGAGAAGGGCAGAAAACTGATTTTCACACCAGGGAGCCCATGAGGTGGGAGGACTAATCTCCATAAGATATGCCTTGGAAAATGAGAGGGGCCAGATTTCATTAGTTCTTAAAACCAGTAGGACTTAAAGCCTGGAAATTTCAAAATTGGTGGATGGGACTTTGGGAGAGCTGTGTGGATGTTAGGAAGTGGAATCTCTGCTCTTAAAAAGACAACACAACAAACAGCCAGTGTAGATACAGCACAGAACCAGCAGTTTGAAAAACTTTGGGAGCAGATGGCAAGGAGAGTGATTTGCTCATCCCAAAGCATGGCCTAGAGAGACAGGGATCATAGGGAAACCCTTCCAGAAACAAAGGAGATAGCAGGTGCCATTTCCCCTCCCCATTCCCCAGCATAAACAATAGCTACCTGTGGGAATCAGCATGGAGCCCACACTCCTTACCTAACTTGCTTGTACCAAGCCTGGTCCCATACCTACACTTCAGCACATCCATCCTTCCAAGTCACATGTGGGTGAGTCCCAGTACTTTGTGCCGCTTCCCCAGAAGACCGGCACAAACCCTGCAACACCACATTTCCTGACCCACGTATTTTGCAGGACCTCAGTTCTGGAAGTGGTGGGTGCAACTCTCCTTTTGCAAGCAGACCACTGCATACCTTGATACCCACAATAGGTGAAGAAACTCAGAAGACAACTGGCCTGAGGGAAAAAGAGGCCAAGACTCAATAGCACAGCACACACCACTCACATAGGAGACACTCCCAGAAACCCAGGTCTTGGAGAAAAGGAGACACTGCACTGCAGGGCACTACAAGACCTCTTTATTAGGCTAAGGGCAAGAGAATTAGCTGAATTTCCTAACACAGAGAAATATACAGAAACAGATAAAGGAAGTTAGACAAAAAGAGGAGAGAGAGAAACATCTTCCAAATGAAAGAATAGGTCCAAACCGCAGCAAGAAACCAGAGTGAAATAGGTAAAAGTAATATGACTTATAAAGAATTTAAAGTAATGATCATAAAAATATTCACTGGACTAGAGAAAAGGATGGAGGACATCAGTGAGACTCTTAACACAGAGATGAAAAGAACCAATCAGAGATCAAGAACGCAATAAATGAAATTCCATCATTTTACTCCATCAAGGGTAATAATATTTGCATTGTAGGGATCTTAGAAGAAGAGAAACATAATAGGGCAGAAATATATGTGAAAAATAATAGGTGAAAATTTCCCTAATCTTGAGAAAGAAACCAAGATCTATATCCAAATATGTATGGCCAACTAATCTTCAACAAAGCAGGAAAATTCTTTCCAATGGTTCTGGGAAAACTGGACAGCGACACGTAGAAGAATGAACCTGGACCATTTTCTTACACCATACAAAAAAAATGGATGAAAGACCTAAATGTAATATAGGAAACCATCAAAATTCTAGAGGATAAAAGAGGGAACAACCTCTTTGACATCAGCCACAATAACTTACTAAAAATGTCTCCCAAGGCAAGGGAAACAAAAGCAAAATGAACTATTGAGACCTCATCAAGGTAAAAAGTTTCTGCACAGTGAAGAGAACAATCAACAAAATAAAAGGCAAGCAATGGAATGGGAGAAGATATTTGCAAATGACATATCAGATAAAGGATTAATATCCAAAATCTATAAAAAAAATTATCAAACTCAACACCCCAAAAATAAGTAATCCAGGGAATAAATGGACAAAAAACATGAACAGACACTTTTTGAAAGAAGACATCCAGATGGCTAACAGGCACATGAAAAGGTGTTCAGCTTCACTCATCATCAGGGAAATACAAATCAAAACCATAATGAGAAACTACCTCACACCTGTCAAAATGGTTAAAATGAATAACTCAGGAAATAACAAATGTTGGCAAGTATATGGAGAAAGTGGAACACTTTTGCATTGCTTGTGGGAATCCAAACTGGTGCAGCCACTCCAGAAAACAGTATGGACTTTCCTTAACTAATTAAAAATAGAGCTACCCTATGACCCAACAATTGCACTACTAGGTATTTACCCAGAGGATACAAAGATATTGATTTTAGGGGCACATGCACCCCAATGCTTATAGCAGCACTATCAATAATAGCCAAATGTCCATTGAATGACGAATGGGTAAAGAAGTTATGGTATATATTACAATGGAATATTACTCAGTGATCAAAAAAATGAAATCTTGCCATTTGCAAGAACATGGATGGAACTAGAGTGTATTATGCTAAGCGAAATAAGTCAGTCAGAGAAAGATAAATATCATATGATTTCATTCATATGTGGAATTTAAGAAACAAAACAACATAGGGGAAGGAAAGGAAAGATAAAATAAGATAAAAACAGAGAGGGAGGCAAACCATAAGAGACTCTTAAATACAGAGAATAAACTGAGGGTTGCCAGAGGGGTGTTGGTGGAGGGATGGGCTAAATGGGTGATGGGCATTAAAGAGGACACTTGTCAGGATGAGCACTAGGTGTTTGATGAATCACTAAATTCTTTTCCTGAAGCCATTTTTGCTCTACATGTTAACCAATTTGGACTTAAATAAAATATAAATATATAAATAAATAAACAAACAAAGTAAAAGGAATTTTGGTGGGAAAAATATGACACTATATACATAAATTCTAGGAGTGAGAGGAGTAAAACTTGGGTCTAAACTTAAGTGACCATCAACGTATATACAGTGCTATATGCAGGAGATGTTATGTACAAACCTAACCACAATTCAAAAACCAGTAATAGATAAGCAAAGAATAAACAGAAATTAATCCAAGTGTATCTCTAAAGAAAGCCAACAAACCATAGAAGAAAGCAAGAGAAGAAAGGATCAGAGAAAATGTATAGAAACAAGAAGAAAACTTGCAGCCACTTTGGAAAACACTGTGGAGTTTCCTCAAAAGTTAAAATTGGAACTATCCCATGACTGAACAATTGCACTACTAGGTATTTATCCAAGAGATGCACAAATATTAGTTTGAGGTGGCACACTGCCCTGATGTTTATAGCTGCACTACCAACCACAGCCAAATTATGGAAGGATCCCAAATTTCCATCAACTGATGAATGGATAAAGAAGAGGTTGTGTATACAAACAATATTTCTCAGCCTTCAAAAAGAATGAAATCATGTCATATGCAATGATGTGGGTGGAGCTAGAGTGTATCATGCTGTATGAAACCAGTCAGTCAGAGAAAGACAAATGCCATATGATTTCATACGTATGTGGAAAGTAAGAAACAAAACAAATGACTGTGGGGAAAGGAGATGAGAGAGAGAGAGAGAGACCATAAGAGACTTTTAAAATTTTTTTAACATTTATTTATTCTTGAGAGAGACAGAGAGAGACAGAGAGAGAGAGAGCAGCAGGGGGAGTGGCAGAAAGAGAAGGAGACATAGAATCCAAAGCAGGCTCTAGGCTCTGAACTGTCAGCACACAGCCTGATGTGGGGCTTGAACCCACAAACCACAAGATCATGACCTGAGCCAAAGTTGGACTCTTAAACAACTGAGCCACCCAGGAACCCCACACCATAAGATACTCTTAATTATAGAGAACAAACTGAGAGTTGCTACAGGAGAGGTGGGCGGGGGATAGGCTAAGTGGGTGATGGGTATTAAGAAGGGCACTTGTTGTGATAAGCACTCACATATAAGTGATGAATTGCTAAATTCTGCCCCTGAAATCAGTATTACCCTATATATTAACTAACTAGAATTCAAATAAAAACTTGAAACAGAAATCAATCAATCAACCAATTAATGACTTAAAAAGAGAAAAAGAAAACACAATGGTCCAAAATCTTTGGGATGCAGCAAAAGTGGTTCTAAGAGAGAAATTTATACAAACACAGGCCTACATGAAGAAGGAAGGAAAATCTCAAATAAGGAACTTAACCTTGTACCTAAACGAGTTAGGAAAAAAAAGTCCCAAACCCAGAAAAAGGAAGGATGTAATAAAGATTAGGTCAGAAATAAATGATATAAACAGTAAAAAACAAACAAACAAGCAAAAAACAAAAACAATAGAACAAATTAATGAAACCTGGATCTGGTCTTTGAAAAATTCAACAAAATTAATAAAGCTGTATCAAGACTCATTAAAAAGAGAGAGAGAGAGAGAGAGAGAGAGAGAGAGAAATAACCCAAATAAACAAAATTACTAATGAAAGAGGAAATAACAACCAATACCACAGAAATACAAGCAATTTTAAGAGAATATTATGTAGAACTAAATGCCAACAAATTGGACAACTAGAAGAAATGAATAAATTCCTACAAAAATATAGCCTACTAACACTAGAGCAGGAAGTAATGGAAGAATTTGAACAGACCAGTTACTAGCAATGAAATTGAATCTGTAATAAAAAATCTCCCAGTGAACAAAAGTCAGACGGCTTCACAGGCAAATTCTACCAAATAATGAAAAAAGAATCAATGCTCATTTTTTTAAGTGATTCAAAAAAAAATACAAGAGGAAGGAATGCATTCAAATTTATTCTATAAGACTATTATTACCCTGATACCAAAACCAGATAAAGGCACCACAAAAAAAAAAAAAAAAAAAAAAAAAAAGAGAGAGAGAGAGAGAGAGAGAGAGAGAGAGAGAGATCCATTGGCTGTGTCTCTCATGGATATAAATGCAAAAGTTCTCAACAAAATATTAGCAAACTGAATCCAACAATATATAGTTAAAAATCATATACCGCAATAAATTGAGATTTATTCCCGGGATGCAAGAGTGGTTTAATATTCTCATAACAACCATAGTGATAATCACATCAAAAAGAAAAAGGACAAAACCACATGATCATTTCAGCAAATATAGCAAACACTTTTGACAAAGAACAACATCCATTCATGATAGAAACCTGGGATATTACTCAGCCATTGAAAAGAATGAAAACTTGCCACTTGCAGCAACATGGATAGAGATAGAAAGTATAATGCTTATTGAAGTAAGTCAGTCAGAGAAAGACAAATGCCATGTGATCTCGCTCATATGTGGATTTTGAGGAACAAAAACAGTAAAGGAAAAGAAAAGAGAGACAAACCAAGAAACAGACTCTGAACTACAGAGAACAAACTAATGGCTTCCAGAGGGGAGGAGGCTGGGAGACCGGGGTTGATGGGACATGGGGATTGAAGAGTACTCTTATCCCGATGAAAAATAAAATGAAAACAACAAAAAATAAAAATAAAATATAAAATAAAATAATAAAATAAAGTAAAATTAAATTAAATAAAATTAAAATTAAATTACATTAAATAAAAAACACATAGCACTGGAAATCCTAGCAAGAGTGATTAGGACAAGACAATAAATAAAAGGCATCCAAATCAGAAAGGAAGAATAAAATTCTCTCTGTTCACAGATGACATGAATTAATATACAGAAAGCCACAAAGAGTCCACAAGAGAAATTATTTGAACTAATAAACCTATTCAGTAGGGTCAAAGGATACAAAATCACAATACAGAAATGATGTGAAGCTTATATGGTAATAATGAATTATACAACAAAATAAATTAAGAAAACAAGCCCATTTCTTCTTTCTCCAGACCAAGGGATGGAGCCCATGCAGGCCTTTTTAGCTCACACAATCCCAGCCAGACTGTAAGCATAGAGGCCAGCCTGTGTATAGATGAGTTGAAGCTCTACATGAATGAGAATTTCATCTCCACAATCCCTGCCATCTAGGGGGATACAATGATGAGCATCAAAATTATCTGATACCACTTCACTGGAATCCTAGCTGGCTCCGTTTTTATAAAAAATTCACAGATTTGGCCACAGCCAAGAAGCATTTGCATGAAATTAATGGGAAGCCCCTTCCAGGACCTACACCTTTACTTAGCTTACAGATGTACCAGGCTGGCACATCTGGGTTCATAGAATCATGGAGCTGGCAGTGCCCTTAATGGTTCCCTTCATTTTATACAGAATAAAAAGCTGTGGCTTTTTTTTTTTTTTTTTTTTTTTTTTTTTTTTTTTTGCCAAGGCAGAACATTTTTAACTGAACTATGCCACTTATTGGAAACAACCAGAAAACAGCCTTGAGTATTTCTTCTTTGTGAGGGACCTGACCCAGATGTGGATGATGGCATATTATATGAATTCTTCGTCAAAGTCTACCCCTCCTTTTGGGGAGTCAGGGCAGTTTTGGACCAAAGAGGTATGTCTAAAGGCTATGGTTTTGTCACAGTTGCAGATGTACTGAAACAGAAGTGAGCCTTGACCGAGTGCCAGGGAGCAGTCAGCCTGGCATCTAAACCAGTGTGGCTGAGGAGTCTGGCAATCCCCACGTGAGCCAAGTGAAGTCAGTGAGGTAGAATCAGAGTTAATACTTAACAGCCACAACCCCCATTACCAGCAGTAGCAGAACTACTACACCCACTGGGGCATGACCAGAACAGAGGCAGCTACAGCTACAACTGTCCCCAGTTTGGTTACACTCAGAGCACTATGTAGACATATGAAGAAGCTGGGGATGACACATTGGAGGACCCCATGCCACAGCTGGATGTGACTGAAGCCAACAAGGAGCTCATGGACCAGAGCAAGGACCTGTAGGATGCACTGATGGACCATAACTAGCAGCCCCTGGACAGTGTCTTCAGACAGGACACAGGACAAGCCAAAATGGACTATGTGAGGGAGATAAGAGACTCTTTTTAACAACAACAACAACAACAACAACAACAACAACAAATATTGGAAAACTTTAACTTTGGGGAAATAATTTGTAAGAGTTTAGTAATTGACTAGTCTAGTCTGAGATTATGACTATTCCTGAAACACTGCTGCCTTCATTTGAGAGTGAGACATGTGAGTTTGAAAACCAAAGGACCAATTCATAATATTTGAACAAAGTTCCAAAAAAAAAGAGAAAAAAAAAGAAGAAAAGTAAACAATCCCACTTACAATATCATAAAAATGAACAAAATACTGGGGCACTTGGGTGGCTTAGTTGGTTAAGCGACCAACTTCGGCTCATGATCTCATGGTTTGTGAGTTTGAGCCTCGTGTCAGGAGCTCAGAGCCCAGAGCCTGCTTCAGATTCTGTGTCTCCCTCTCTCTTCGCCCCTCCCTGCTTTCATTCTCTTTCTGTCTGTCTCTCTCTCTCTGACTCTTTCTCAAAATAAACATTAAATTTTTTTTAAATAGAATAAAATACTTAATGATAAACTTAACCAAGGAGGCAAAAGGCATGTACACTGAAAACTACAAAACACTGATAAAAATAATTTTTAAAAGATACAGATAAATGGAAAGGTATCTTGTGTTTATAGCTTGGAACACTCACTGTTGTTAAAATGTCCATACTACCCAAAACAATGTACAGATTCAATGCAATCTCTATCATGATTTCAATGGCACTTTTCACACACACACACACACACACACACACACACACACACAGAAAAATATTCCTAAAATTCTATGGAACTAAAAAGGACCCCAAATAGCCAAAACAACCTTGACCAAAAGAAGAAAAAAGCTTCAGGACACACACTTCCCTATTTTTAAAACATATGAAAAAGGTACAGTAATTAAACCTGTATGATACTGGACAAAAAACACACCTGTAGACCAGTGGAACAAACTTGAGAGCTCAAAAATAAATTCATACGTATGTGGTCTCCTGATTTACAACAAGATTGCCACATTAGGGAGGATGATTCTGGGAAAACTGGAAATATACGTGCAATGGAATGAAACTGGACCCTCCTCTTACACCATCCACAGTTATCAAGTCAAAATAAAGACTAAGGAAGATGTTCAATTGTAAAATTCCTAGAAGGAAACATAAAGGAAAAGCTTTGTTATTCCTTGGGTATGACCATCAGAAACACAAGGAACAATAGCATAAATAGATCAGTCAGAATATATCACACAAAAAAACTTCTGCATGGCAAAGGAAAAATCAACAGCATGAAAGGCAAAATGGAAAAATCAACAGAATGAAAAGGCAGAAAATATTTTCAATATATATGTACTAAGAGGTTAATAGTATATATATATATATATATATATATGTATATATATATATATATATATATATATATATCACTCATAATTCAATGGCAAAGTAAACAAATGACCCAATTAAAAATGGTCAAATGACTTGAGTAATGACATGTCTCCAAAGATCACATACAAATGACTAAAATGTATATGAAAAAATGATCAATTTCACTAGTAATCAGGGAAATGCAAATCAAAAACACAATTAGATCTCAACTTATACCTGTTAGGATTGCCATTATTAAGAAAAAATAACAAACAAAACCCCCAGAAAATAAGTGTTGGCAACCATGTGGAAAAATTAGAACCCTTGTACATTACTACAGGGAATGTAAACTGGAGCAACCACTGTGGAAAAAAGTCTAGAGGATCCTTCAAAAAATTAGAAATAGAACTACCATGTGATCTTGCAATACCACTTCTGTATGTTTATCTAAAAGGTCTGAAGTCATAATCTTGAAGAGATGTTTGCTCTCCCATGTTCATTGTACCATTATTCACAATAGCCAAGAAATAGAAACCACTCATATTTCTATCGACAGAGAATTAGAAAATGTGGAATATATATATAAATGTACATTGAAAACTACAAAACATTGCTGAAAATAATTTTTAAAAGATACAGATAAATGGAAAGGTATTTTGTGTTCATGGGTGGAAGACTTACTGTTGTTAAAATGTCCATACTACCCAAACATACACACACATATATGTACATATATACACATATGTGTGTCTGTATGCATGTATGTGTATATATACATATACATATACATACATATATATATTAAAATCCTGTTTTATGCTACAACATGGATTAATTTTGAGGACATTCTGTTAAGTGAAGAAGCCAGTTACAGAAGGGTAAATATGCATAATTCCACTTACATCTATCTTATACCTAAGATAGTTAAAATCATTGAAACAGAAAATAGAATGTTGGTTGCCAGTAGCTGAGGGAAGGATAAATGGGAGTTGCTGTTCAGTGAGTATAAAGTTTCAGTCATGAAATAAAAGTTCTGGAATTCTACTGTGTAGTATTATGCTCATCATTAACAATAATGTAGTATACACTTAAGTTTTTATTAAATGGGTTGATTTCATATTATGTGCTGCTTATCACAATTTTTGTCTGAAATGTAGTGGCGGCTAGATTGAAGAAGAGATTTGGAATAGGAGGACGTACTAATGTGGGATAGTTAGGATTATAATGGGAAATGGAAGAAGTCTTGATTTAGGATGGTAACAGATGATTTTTTACAAATTTATTTTTCTCAGTTTTGAGAGAAAGAATTGCTGTTCTATATTAGATGCATGATAGATGCAGAAAGAGAATGAAATGAGAATATTAATAACAGAGGATGTTTTCAGATGAAAGGAGAAATTAAAATTAGACAAATGTGAAAATCTGGGAAAAAACGAAGAATTTTAAGTCCGTTTTTGCCATCTGTTGCCTACTGCAGTTTGGCAATTTTGTATCATTTGGCATTTTAAAGATAGGTAACACTTGGCAAATAATAAGTGTATCTTTTTAGGCATTTAGTACAAATAGTACCAAAGTGTAGAAGTAGATCTTTTAAAAAAATCTGCCCAAACAAAAAAAAAGCAAAACAAAAAGTCTGAACAGGACTTCATTAATAAAAATATTTAAGATTCAGTATGGAAAAGGGACACAAAAAGTTGGTCAACATACTTTAAGGAAATCAAAAAAAAAAATAAGAAATCTCTTTAGAGTGACTAAAAAACCCTAACCACTGAAAATATCAAACTTAGGGTGTGTAACAACAGGAACTCTTACTTATTGCAGGTAGGAATGCAAATTGGGACAACCGCTTTGGAAGACGGTTTGGCAAGGTAAACATCAAGATAAACATAGACACATCATATGTGATACAACAGTCATATTCCCAATGATTAGGCAGATATTTCTCTAAAAGCTGCTTTTAAACTAAGTTAGTGTTTAACAGATGTCCTGAATTGGAAAAAGTGGATAAGACTATTATATCTCCCATCAATAAATCTTGGATAAGGGTGGCCCTGAATATTGGCCATGATCTTAGGTAAGCAGCTCCTCGTAATAGACTATAACCCAGAAAAAAAGACGTAGCTGCTAGCCATAAGCAGTCAAACTTCCTAGAAGTTTGGAAAATAAGTCCTTGGTCATTAAGGTGATCTATTTTAGTGGCACACCAGAATATCAACTAAGTCTTGTTTTCCTCTTTAAAACTGTAGGTTTCCTCCCTGAATTAGAACTGTAGATGGGTTGGTGGGTTTGTCAGAGATTTTGTAGGTTCTTATTACAGTTTTTTCCTAGTCAATTATTTTCATGTATATGAATGCGCATGTATAGTAACACTTTTTATGTATTACATGTAATCTTTCTTAGTAAAATAACAATAATATTATCATAGCTTCATTTTGCTAGGTCATGTTTCCAAGTAGATGATTCAACTAATATATTTTAAGGGAATTCTAGCCACTTGCAAAGAAGTTCAATGATTTTACACAATGTTATTTTAGAAGCTCCTCCTATGAATTTAGGAAAATTCATAGTTAGGAGATTAGTTATGAAATTTCTTAAATCTCTTTCTAAGTTTTAATTTGACCCTCTACAAATTCCCATCTGTTTCATATTACTTTCTTGTTGGCTTTATCTAAGTCAGATCTTGAATTATTGGTGGCAAAGAGAAAAGGAAATACTTGACAATTCACTCAATACTCATTTATAATACAATGTTGTGACAAATATGTTTTCCATTTTTTGTCATACATCCCTTCGATAATTGAAAAGATTTCCTTTTTGAGATCTTTATGAGAAAACACAGTTCCAAGTGTCAGGTACCCTTCATGAAGTCAGTCACAACTGCTGCTGCCCTGAGCATCAGAAATTTACATGACTCAGTTCAGGATAGCAAGGAAACGTCTTTTAAGATGAATTTGTATATTCTTGTGTTAAACTACGACTTGTGCAATGAAACCATTGTGTCCAACTTCTGGTAGGTTTTTCCCCATATTTACATTCCTTAGGCTATTTCAGTGAGATTTTAGGTAGAAAGTAAAATCTTGAAATGAAACCATACTTAGTATACAATGTTTTAAATACATGGAATTTCCCAAATGGACAAGTTTTGAAATTACATTACAGTTTATATGCCAAAAATGGGGATTTTTAGGTATTCAAAATGGCAAGCATCAATTGATACTCAAATATATTTTGATACAATATCCCATGATTTCTACTATTCAAAGTTGTTTTTCTAAGGCATGCATACTCATGACATGTATCTTGTAAAAGTAAATTTAATTTAATTTAAATCACATTAATTTAATTCAGTTTATCTCAGCCATTATTAAGGTTTAAACTACTTTAAGGCTATAATTTTGGTTTAATCTGCAATTTATAGAATATTCAAACTTGAATGTGCAGTATGCTTCTGAGGTTATAAAAAAATCAAATAAACATTGTGAGAAGCCTCAGGAATTTACCCTTTCAGACAAAAGATTAGATTTAGAAGTGTACTATTAATAAAAAAGGAAAAGGAAAACAATTTTACATAATTGTCTAATGAATTAAAATGATTTTTTAAATGAAAAATAATCTTGTAAGATTTAGTACACAAACTTTGTTCTTTAGGGTTTATAAATACTAACTCTATTATTCTATAGGACTTGTAAAAGTTGTTGATTAAAAGCTCTCAAGGAGCACCTGGTTGGCTCAGTCAGTTGATCCTCCAACTTTGGCTCAGTTCATGATCACACGGTCTGGTCCCTGAGTTAGAGCCCCGTGTCAGGCTCTGTGCTGACAGCTCAGAGCCTGGAGCCTGCTTCAGTTTCTGTGTCTTCCTCTCTCTGCCCCTCCCCTTCTTTCACTCTGTCTCTGTCTCAAAACTAAACATTAAAAAAAAAAAAAAAGCTCTCATTATATATTCTTACGCAATAGCAATTTATATGTCAAATTTTTCTCTTTAAAACTCATGGAAATTAAAATGCCGTATGATTACTTGGGCTTTATTTTAGGACATAATTTTTTTTTATTTAAAAGGGTATTCAAATAACAAAACAAGAAAGTCATGGTGCTTACATAAGTACGCATCAGTCTATTAATATGCTTATATAATGATAAATTATGCAAATTTTTATGATAATCTCTATTTCTTTTTTTTTTTTTTTCAACGTTTATTTATTTTTGGGACAGAGAGAGACAGAGCATGAACGGGGGAGGGGCAGAGAGAGAGGGAGACACAGAATCGGAAACAGGCTCCAGGCTCTGAGCCATCAGCCCAGAGCCTGACGCGGGGCTCGAACTCCCGGACCGGGAGATTGTGACCTGGCTGAAGTCGGACGCTTAACCGACTGCGCCACCCAGGCGCCCCAATAATCTCTATTTCTTAAGATAGAGGCTTACTATAGAAAAATATGCCTCATATTGATTTCAATAACTGTCATTTAAACACTCTTTTCTGTGATATATTTCATAATATAAAACATTTAAAAAGAAAAATAATAGAATACAAAAGCATTGTAGAAGTCTCTTCTGTTTCCCATTTATTGCTATAAATATGACATTCAATCAAAGGTATTGCACTTAGAATGAATTCAGTCTTAACAGCAGCCTAGTACTCAATATTCCTCAGTCTGTATGCAGATTTTATTTGTATATCTTAACATTATATAGCTTATCCTTTATTTATTTATTTTTATTTTAGAGACAGAGAGAGCATGAGCAGGAAAGGGGTCAGTGGGAGAAAGCGAGAGAATGTTAAACAGGCTCCATGCTCAGCACAAAGCCCAGTGCTGGGCTGGATCCCATGACCCTCGGATCATGACCTGAGCCTAAACCAAGAGTCAGAAGCTCAACTGACTGAGCCACCCAGGTGCCCCAGTTTATCCATTAAAGTACTCTTTGTTTTCCACATTTTTTTTGATATCTTTTACATCTCTAATAGGATACAGATTTCTTGCCGTGTATAAATTAGGCAACTTGGGATATACAAAAGTAAAGTTTTAATCATGTCTCCAAGAAATATTAAAGTTTGTTGATCATAAAAGTGAGAGCTTTAAAAAAATAAGCATTAAAGTACCATATATTCTTTCCTGCTCTTTTATATGTATAAGGACATGGTGGGTCAGTGGGAATTTTAGCCTGGATTATAATGTATATCTTTAAATGAACTTGGGATGTCACATTAATCTCTTCTATTTTAGTCCTTATGTCCAGGTTACTGCTGACCAATTGGGTTAGCAAGGGATTCACAGGAGATCTCAATTTCGCAGAGAAAGTAAGTACAGTAAATATAAGGTAACGGTAATAAACAGTTTTATATTACATAAGTATTATGTATATGGACTGTATTTCATCAACAAATATATAAATATGTAAAATGTGTACAATTCCAAGTCAAACTTGTTATCTATGTTTTCATGGGACTGATTTTCTAATTTTCTGTTTGAGGAGTAAAACATAAAAAGATACAGTAAGTAGAGTTGTTCAACAGCAGATAATCCCTTCTAAAATATCAGATAATGCTGTATATAGCTTGTTTATTGAATACTACATGTATTAGTTTCAAAATGATATACTTAAAAGAATTTAAGGTCAAAGTGATCAGGCTTACTATTAAAGGGAAAGACAGAATTCTTTTAAATGATAAAATAATAGTTCTATATTTTTAGAAAAGCTGTACACATTTTCTAGCTCATCCAATTACAATAATTTTGGAAAATATTATTTTCTTATAAACAGATGAAGTGTTATTAATAGTGGCAACTATGTTACAGAAATTATGGTGCAATACATAGTGTGAATTTAGAAATATTATAAGAAAATAGTCCTTGATTAATTTAGGTGGTGTGGAATTTTCAGTGTCTTCAAAATGCTGACAAAGGCAAACAGCTTGTCTTTGACCTTCTTTACTCATGCAGCACAATTAATTGCATTTCTGCATGATCGACTGTTACATTCACTTTATTTATCTAAACATGAATTTGTCTTATAGTTCATTTGACTTTGAAGATTTTTTTTTGACACTTGAATGCTGAAAATTTAGTGTCATACTGGTACTTTATTATCGGTCTCAGGGACATAAATAGAACCACAATGGACAAGATTGAAGGCTTTGAATATTTTATAAAATGTAATCATTTGCATCAACATATTTAAGACAGTCCGACTGCTTTTTGCTTTTTACATTATCACACTATTACAGTACATGCATGTGTGTTTGTATGTGTTTGTATGTGAGAGACTGCAAGAAACACAGAATGAGACAGAGAGAGCAAGAGAGAGAGAGCAAGAGAGAGACTTTGTGGGAAAAAAGAAAGAATTTGACTTTTAAGTTAGACTTAAATAATTTTTTGGTAAGTGCTTGCTTCAAAAGTGTCATAACATTCCCCTAGTTCTATTGCTTTATTTATACAGATGTGATAATGTGATATCTGGTAGAAATTGACTGCATATTTGAAGTTATAATCCATAAATCACTGATGGGTGTTATCAGTGTTCTGAGAGCAATAAATGATGAGGAGTGGATTGTTCCCCAATCCTAGAAAAAATTGATAGAATTCAGTGAAGAAAATAGCTAACCTGGTCAAACACAATAGTTTTCCCAGTAACTCACTGTAGGACATAACCAATAAAGAAGAATGCTTAAAATAACTACTTGGCTCCAGAAAATATTCTGAAGAAAAAAAAATGGTGATAGAAAAAGTCTTTAAGGTTTTCACACTAGGGTAGGAATTTCAGGCTTTCATGCCTTTAACATTGTCTGGATTTAATTTTCTTCAAATGCTATGTTGCCAGATCTCCAAATATCTATTAGTTTTTAAAAATAGAGAGAAGTAAAAAAAAAAGTAACATGCATTTATAGAATATATATATTCTCCACATATTTTTCCAAAGAGTTGTTTATATTGTTTCACCAAAGAATCATTTCAAACTGATTTAGTAGAAAAAGAGAATATGAAGTTAGTTTCTTATACTGAAAAGGATTTCATATCATAGTTCAACAGCATGAAATAAAGTTTCAAGCTTCATATATATATATATATATATATATATATATATATATATAATATCACTGAAATTGATTCTGAAATTCAGTTTTCTTAAAATGCTTGAGATTTAATTGTCCAATTAATTGTCCAATCTGTTACTTTTAGCAAAAGGAAAAACACATTTGTAGCTATATTTATCATGTGTCAATAATTTACATTTAAAATGATACTAATGGTGCCTTCAAATATCATTGAACATGTAATATGCCATGCAATGAAGGCTAAACACTTTACATGCATGCCTCATGAAGTGTTGAAGAGGTAAGTAATTTAATGGAAAACTCACAGCTAGCAAATGATTTATTTGAAACCTGAAGCAGGCTACTCTGAACTTGAAGTTCACGGCCTTAACCATTCTGTTATTTAATGATAACTGAACTCTAAAGATCTATGAACACAGGTATAAAGTGATTTATTTTGGGAAGTTTAAGTACAAAAAAAAAGACCTTTTTCTGATTAATATTGTGGGGTTTCTTAAATTTTATTTATTTTGAGAGAGAGGGAGAGAGAGAGAGAGAGAGAGCAAGAGAGAAAGAGAATGAGTGGGGGAGGGGTAGAAAGGGAGGGAGAGGGAGAATCCCAAGCAAGCTCCATGCTGTTAGCGCAGAGCCTGAAGTAGGCCGGATACCACTAACCATGAGATCATTACCTGACCCAAAATCAAGAGTCCAGAAGCTTAATCAACTGGGCAACCCAGGCGCCCCAATATTGTGTTTTGAATAGATGGTTTGCATAAAAAATTACATATGTCTTTTGAATCACAAATGCAATGCTGGAAGCTATGTAACTACGTATATTTTTTTAAGAGCATAATGTTAACTGTGTACCATAGCCCTTCTGTAAGCCTTTGTTTTATAAATTATCTGATTGTATACATCTTATTTTCAAATATTAAATAACAACTTTGTTTAAAACCAGGATAAAAGGCATATGATACTTTAACTTCTTACATATTTACAGTTAAATATGTGAGATATAGGGAAAATGAATTTCATGGAGTACAAAGTCAACAATCCTTGGGATTTCAGAAATAACAACTGTTAACTTGGTTGTGGTTTGCTTTGTGGAGAAAAGGCTTGTCATTCAAATTGTTGCAAAATGTTTAAAAAAATTTTTTTTTCAACGTTTATTTATTTTTGGGACAGAGAGAGACAGAGCATGAACGGGGGAGGGGCAGAGAGAGAGGGAGACACAGAATCGGAAACAGGCTCCAGGCTCTGAGCCATCAGCCCAGAGCCTGACGCGGGGCTCGAACTCACGGACCACGAGATTGTGACTTGGCTGAAGTCGGCCGCTTAACCGACTGCGCCACCCAGGCACCCCTGCAAAATGTTTTAAATAATGATAGACTCTTTAGACTTAGAGTTCCCTAAAGAGTAAACTGAATATTTTTTTTCTAACAATAGCTCAGTAGATAGAAAAGTTGTGTTTTTTTCAATTAATCATATCTGTGCAACTAACTTCCTAGGAATACCTCTTTCCTCTCTATTCACTTGATACAAGAATGGTTGTTTATGGAAGAGGGTAATTTGGATCAGTGGGAGTAGCTGAAGATCCATCCAAAAACATTGATGTTTGGGAATACTTGCAAAGCCTTTACCAAGTGAGAGTTTTAAGTAACTTTATTTCCCCTGGGATTCCACAAGGAAGGAGCAGTGAGAACAGAATTTTTGTTGAAAGTCTCATGTGTTTAGAATACAATGAAGATTGTCCTATAGAGAGACTGGTTAAATATAACTTATTCTCCCATTATTTGATTGTTGGAGCTGTGTTTTCTTCTTTGCCCTCCATTTCTTTCTCTCTTTATGTTTCTCTCTCTCCTTCATTCACTTTCTTCTTTGCATCTTGCTTATTCTATGTTAGTATCACCTTCATACATTCACACTGTTCATTTTACATATTAGGTGAATATTTGTATATCAACAGATTAGTCAGTAGTGTAAAGAATGAAAAGATGCTCAACATCACTCATCATCAGGGAAATGCAAATCAAAACTACAATGAGATACCACTCTGCAGCTGTTAGAATGGCTAAAATCAACAACACAAGAAACAAGGATGGCAGGGATGTGGAGAAAGGGGAACCCTCTTGCACCATTGGTAGTCATGCAAACTGGTGCAGCCGCCACTCTGGAAAACAGTATGGAGGTTCCTCAGAAAGTTAAAAATAGAATTGCCCTGTAATCCAGCAACTGTACTACTAGGCATTTACCCAAAGGATACAAAAATACTAATTCAAAGGGATACATGCACCCCGATCTTTATAGCAGCATTATCTACAATAGCCAAAATATGGAAACAGACCAAGTATCCATTGACTAATGAATGGTTAAAGATGTGGTTTATATATACAATGGAATATTGTTCAGCCACAAAAAGAATGAAATCTTGCCTTTTATAATGACATGAATGGAGCTGGAGAGTATTATGCTAAGTGAAATAAGTAAAACAAAGACAAATACCAAATTATTTCACTCATATATGGAATTCAAGGAACAAAACATACAAGCAAAGGGAAAAAGAGAGAGGTTGGGAGGGAAATGGGGGGCAACCAAAAAACATACTCTTAACTATAGAGAATAAACTGATGGTTAATGGAGGGGTGGTGGGTGGAAGGAATGGATGAAATAGGTGACAGAAATTAAGGAGTGCATTTGTTATGATGAGCACCAGGTAATTATGGACATGTTGAATCACTTTATTGTATACCTGAAACTAATGTTACACTGTATGTTAACTAAATTTAATTTAAATAAAAACTTTAAAAGTTAGTGTAAAGGAAAAAAATTAGTATTAGATACTCAAGATAAGCTCAAGATTGCCTCAATCTAAGCAAAAGTTTATCATAATTTGTGTATGTGTGTGTGTTTTTAACATAGTAGACATCACTAAATTCAATTCCTTCTCTTTATCCTCCGAAGACCTAGAGTAGCTGTATGATCAAACAATGATGACATTACCTTTCAAGAAATACCAGTAAATATAGCTCTAGGTAGGTTTAAATATTATAAAAATCATGGTGTAGAATGCTTTAATAAATTATTGATGTATAATTAATATGTAGTTGTATTAAATTCTATAATTAAACATTTTGTAATGTTTCTGTGTTGTCTTATGAACTTTAAACTTAAGAACTTACAAGAAATATTTACAAATATGATTGTAGACTTCAGCCTATACCTCATTTTCAGACAACAAGGCCTTTATCTGTTTATTTTTCCCTATGTTAGTATCATTTGATTTCACTTCTGTAGAATATTTCTTACCACTACATCTCTTTTTTAATAAATTTAAGATATAACTACATTTTAATGTTAAAGATTAGATATTTAATTATAGTCATGATTTCAAAATAAAGGGTTCATACACTAGCAAGAGTAATTGTTTAAGTCGAATAAGGTTACATATTCCAAAATTAATTAATTTGTACTTATAATGTAATACTGGGAAAAACAAATATATAACTATAAATGTTATTGTTTTTAAAGTAACTTGTATTTTGGAGATAGAAATAAACCTCTTTTTATATATCTTTTTTTATATCTTTTTTTATATCTCACTTCTATGGCATTTCTAGAAAAAAGAAGTTACTATTCTTCTGTAAACAAGGGAACATATACATAGAAACCTTTCCCTACTTGCTGACAAAGGGTGACAGGATATGCTACCCCAACAGATGTCACTTTGACATAAACATTATTTTGAGTAAAAAGCACTCAAAAACAGTGAATGTGAGAAAAACTCTCTGACCTTCCTTCTTTTTCTTAAAAGCAAGAGATGAAATGCCCATGTGAAAAATGTCCTCCCTTTTCAGAAGAAAGTAACATTCTTATCTAGAACAAGAAGCTGAGACAGAGAGAATTATGTATAAATAATTCTATACAAACAGAACTTTTCAAAATAATTCTTATCTTCCTTTATCCTCTCTACATAGATAATTACCCTTCCATAATTTCTCTTTGTTCAGCCTACTATAAAAGCATATAGGTTCCGCCATTCCTTTGGGTCTTCATTCTTTATGAGAACTCTGTCATATAAAAGTTACAGAAATTTGTATGCATTTCTCCTGTTAATCTGTCTTATGTCAAATTAATTCTCAAGCCCAGCTGGAAAACTCTAAGAGAGTGAAGGTAAAATTTTGCCTTTACCACCCTAAACTCTTATTTTGTTAATTATATATTAGTTTTTTCTTATATCAGTATTTTCAATTTCTTTAAAAATCTTCCAGGATTGGGGAAAATGGTATCTAACTGAAGTTCACATTAAGCTGACAAGTTGAAAAAAAATAGTTTTTTATATCACCCTGTTTATAGAATATCTATGAAAAATTAACCAAAAAATCCTCAAAATGTGTATGCACATATTGTTAAAATATTTAAGCCTTGTAAATCTTTATAAAATATTGTCCTCACCCTTGTGAAGGGGGACCGGATCTCAAGAACTGTGAGATCATTACCTGAGCCGAAATCAAGAATCAGCTGTTTAACCAACTGAGCCACACAGGAGCCCCAGAAGAGGACAACATTTTTAAGGGTTAGGAGACTATGATGTTGTATTTAAATAGTTTGATGCAAGGTAAATTTGAGACCTCAAATAGAAGCAATCATCTATAGACTTGTATACACAAATATGAAACTTACTGAAGGGATTTTGAATGTCTAGACCAGAAATATATTTTCTTTGGGCATGGTTTAGAATACCTAGGGAGAGAATATAGAGTAAGAAAAGGAAAAGACATTTGACAAGTGATGACTCATTGCTATGACAAAAAATGTTGATATTAAGGGTTCAGTCTTATCTTGGGACTAGAAAACAATTTATCCTCTGGGGTTGTTGCATGTTTAATATAAATATATAGACAAGCAAAGACTTAAAAAAATTGGACTGTACATGATGCAAAGGCTTGTGCAGGGAATTTAAATTGTCACCTATGTTATAATTTCTTCCCATTTTCAGTAAACACTCAAAAAGTCTCATAGTAAGTATTACAATGAGAGACATTAGAGGAAGGATTGTGCCCTTACAGTGAACCCAGAGTGATGGTAGGAGGGTCAGTCACCAGGGAGAGGCAAGTCTGCCCAAGAAACAATGATTTTGTCAGGATTAGTAGCCACAAGTAGGCAGATGACTGGTTCATTGAAATTGTGAGTTTGATTTCATTGAGAAATCATATTTTTTTTTGCAGCACTGTGCTTTTCTTCAACACAGAAAACAACTTTTAGTCATGCATGGTATCTAAGTGAATTTATGCTTTTTTTTTCATTAGTTATATCTTGTTAATTATTTAGAAGTTCAGAGGGATCCCTGTCCCTTGGAAAATAACTTTTGAAGACTGCCATAAGTAGGAATCCGAGTCCCATATACTCAGCAGGATCCTCTCCTGCCCTGGAGACATTTGCTAGCAGAATCCCATAGCTCTGTACACTTCTGGTGAGATACTCCATACTTTTCTTCCTGCAACACTCACATTCTTTATACTAATATCTGCTGTGGTTAACAAAAGACTAATGTAGCCATGTCCTTTATTATGGGTTTGTGTCAGCTTATTACAAACTTCCCTAGAAAACCTTAATCAGTATGAGCCCTTGACCAAATTTGGTCACTTTCATGAGCCTATGTCCTCATTTAAAAATATTTCCCAAGTAATATTATTAGAAGGATTACAATGATCATTGCAAATGATCTACTCCTAGGCTATTTTTTTTCTCATAGAAAGTTATTAAAATGCTCCTATAATGTTGACATGACTGTAATATTTCAGGATGTGTCTGTGTGTTGCATGTATGTGTTGAATCTGTGCGGTTGTTGAATAAATCTTTTTTTTTATTTTTAAATTAACTGATGTGAATCCCAATTCTACCACATACCAGCTGCGTGACCTAAACCTACTCTGCTTCAATTCTCATCTGCAAAATGGAGGTGGAATGTGCCCATCCCAATGATTATTGGTAGAGATTAAGGTGCTAAGTTACATATGACTGTACCAATGAGGAGGGAAAAACAACTATTCAAATGTATGAGAAGGACGAAAAAAACTCACAAGGGATACTTCAGTACCATAGGACCAGTGATAGTGGAGATGTTGCCACTCCAAATGTGAAAAGACTGAGGAATGCACAGTTCCTACAGTAACTTCTATAGAGACAATTGTATAGATAAGCAGCCTTGAGAAGATCTGCAAATTACAGGACCCAGCCAGTCCAAATTGATCGCACTAAAATGAAGCTAGCGAAACATATATTCCCCTTGCTCCTTCACTCCTTTTTATATTGTGCCATATTTTCCCATTCGTTAAATCCTATTAGGAACCAAATATAAGTAAGCCCACAGGTATGGTCCAAGCAGTTCAGGTTCCCAAAGGTTGAAAAGACATTGGAGAATTGATCTGAAGCATTTACATGATAACTGGCATAAAAGCATTGAGAGTCAAGTCTGGTATATAGTAAGTAATGTAAGTGTTAGCCATTGTTTGCAACTGCCTAAATTAAAATTATAGACTTTTATAAGTGCTCTATCATTCTTCACTCTGTCTCTAACTGGACAGAAACATTCAGAGTACACATGATTAACTGCATTATAACATTTCACAACCAGCTTTGATAACAGTATGGATTCCAAATGAAATAATTTTCCCCTAGATGCTGCTAATTTAAAGATAATTAGCAATAAAAATGATGTAAGATTTCATTTGTGAGAAAGTCTAAACATTTTCAATTCAAAGAAAATGAGAATTTATCGAATTTCCATTTTTCCCTTCAGAAGTTATTAGTTGAAATATTTAGTATCATTGCATGTATAGAGAAATAACAAAATAAAATCAAACTGTCTATGCATTTAGTATTTTCTCACTAATTAACTATGACAGTGCTTTTAGTTTAGAAGCTTTTGTTAGCTGTAAATCCAATATTTCAGATAATAGAAAAAGAATAGATCTTCAGTTAGGGAAATGGATATATTTCTAGGAATTTTTCAAAATGAAAATTTACTTATGTTGTTTTATTCAGAATGACAATTAACTATGTTTTTTGCAACTGGCTGAGATAGTAATTTGGATTCTAAATGACATATTTTAATATCAAGATAAGTAGTTTAATATAATTAGTATAAAATTACTTCTAGTTTTCACCATTGATGGATTGAAAATATAATAGCACAGGCAGTTATATTAGGTTCTCAAGCCAAACAACAAGCACTAACATAGAAATTACCAGTAGGAGAAATGTTAATTTATATTTTTCTGAGTAAAGATTAACTTTTTAAATTCATTTTTATTATTTTATTAGTGCATAGGAATTTATTCCCTAGAACTTTATGTGGATATTATGTGCTTTACTTGTATATATTTAAGAGGCATCAGATCACAGGTGGCATTTACATCAATAGTGTAGAGAGAGAAAATGTGAACTTAAAGTACAGAGCCCTGAGAAATACCAACCTTTAGAGATTAGGTAATGAAGGAGTCACAACTGAAATATTCTGAGAAGGCTGGACTGTTTATGTATAGATAGCAAGCAGTGAACCACACATAAGAGAGTATTGTCAGAGTTGCCAAGAGATGAAGGTTGTTCTTAAAAGGTGGTGTGATGAACCACATTAAATAACATTGACAGTATGCGTAAGAGATAACAGAGAGGGCCCATTGATTTTAAAAACTGGAGATTGTTGGGGCGCCTGGGTGGCTCAGTCAGTTAAGCGTCCGACTTCAGCTCAGGTCACGATCTCGCCATCCTTGAGTTCGAGCCCCGCGTCGGGCTCTGGGCTGATGGCTTAGAGCCTGGAGCCTGTTTCCGATTCTGTGTCTCCCTCCTCTCTGCCCCTTCCCCGTTCATGCTCTGTCTCTCTCTGTCCCAAAAATAAATAAACGTTAAAAAAAAATTAAAAAAAAACTGGAGATTGTTGGTGACATTCATAAAAAGAGCTTTAGTGGATTAATGGGCATGAAAGCAGGTTATAATGTTTTGTAGGATGATTTGGAGTTTGGAAGAAAGAAACAGCACAACAAATTATTACAGAATAAAAAAATAAAAAGTTGTAGCTATGCAGAGATGTAGAGCATCTGAGGCTTAAGAGAATTTTGTTTTGTTCCACTTATATCATTATACCAATGGGGATGACACAATAGAAAAGGGAAACATATGATACAGAGCATGCAAAAAGGAACAGAGCCAAGTCTTTCAGAGACCAAGAGGGTAAGTTCCTGAACATAACTATTGGGTATTTCCCTTGTAAAGGAAAGAGATAACTTCCTCCCTTGAAATAGGGCAGAGAAGATAAGAAGTATATTCAGCAGATTCTTAAGCTTGTTGGAAAGATGATGAGAATGGCCTGTTAATACTAATTTATTAATAATTTTTAAATATTAAAAAAAACTGAATTAAAATTTTAGAGGTTCAAAGAAAGTAAGTATAAAATTGTCTTGCTCAGATGTGTAAAATGGAGGCTAGATTTAATTGATTGAATACATATGAGAGTCAATTTAAGTTTCAAAATCATATATTTATACAAAAATCAGTCTGCTAAAATGGAATTTTTCAATAACTGAACAATAAATAACTCATTCACTGAAAAAACTCAAGAAGATAATATCAGGGGTAATTTGATTTTAAGATTTTCAGGTTACAAACCTATGGGTGCCAGACTGAACTAAGAATGTGCTTACAGGTAGAAAAATATATAATGGGTCAATGGAGAAATAGGTATGTTTGAAAAGTACACTCGTGATCATTTGAGCAAGTGGAAATATATTAGTAGATGGTAAAACATTGGATATTCTAAGTTTGCTGTTTTAGAGATATTCAAGTTACTGGTAAAGACGAAGCTGTGCTTATGAGATGTGTTGGCTCACGGATGTCAGAAGGTAGTAGCTCCTATAAAACAGGTTCAAGGATCAGAGGGCAATTAAGATCCTGTTTATACAAAATACTCTATTGTGCTTTCAGTGATTTGAAGAGGAGAATGTTATAAAAATCAGCTATTGGCAATCCATTCTAGAGGAATACATGGTTTTTCTTCTAGTCTGTCTATTACTTTTTTGGTAGAATGATTCATTATTTCAAATTATTTACTTTCCTCCTTGCCAAATGATTTTGCGGTGAAGAGAATTAGACTTAGCTCTGGACTCAATCATCTGGTTTATTTTGGTTAGTGGAATATTAAAGCAGAGACTTTAAATGTGCATTCACATTTTGGCTTGCTCTCTTTTGTACTCCTGCTTTAACCATGTGAACCTGAACAAGTGTCTTTAATTTCTCTGTGCCTCAGTATTCTCAGTCAAAAAATAGAACTAATAATATCAGATTCACAAGATTCTTGTGAATTTTTAAAAATATGTGTAAAAGAAAGTTATCAGTGAATTTTATAGTGGTCATGATACTTATTATTCTTGATAATTGAAGAAAATAATAAACCAACCAGAAGACTCCGTTCCTCATTGTTTACAGAGGTGATATATTTACATACAACTTTCAATTTAAGTGATGTTTTACCTTTCTACTGATTAGCCGAAAGGAAAATATCTGTCTAAATTTAGGATAGAACAAATTATTCAGCATATCAGTCTGTTCCACAGATTAATTAAGCCAATGTGTCAAATAGGTTAGAGTATTTCTGACTGATCCTTCTGCATGAAGTCTCTCAGGGATTGATACTATCACCACACAATTGTCCAAGTCAGAAATCTGGGAGTTATCTTTGACTTTTCTCTGTCTTATACCAACTTCAAATTACCGAAGTCCCCTTCCCAGCGCCCTTTCATTCTTTTTGAACACTCTCATTTTCCTCATCAGGATTTTAGAAGTGGCCTCTTAATGGTTTCCTATGCACCCATTGTTCTTCTATCCTAAATCCTTTTTTAATTTTAGCTCTTGCAGTCCAATCCTATCATGATAACTGACATATAGTAATATGTAGATAATCCATTAAAACAATTATTTAATCATTTGATGAACAGAATAGAAACCCCAGAAATAAACTCATGTGTATATGGTCAATTAATTTTTGACAAAGAAGCCAGGAATATATTATGGGGGAAAAGATAGTATTCCCTTCAATAAGTGGTGTTGGGAAAACTAGATAGCTACCTGCAAAAGATCCCTATCTTACACCATACATAAAAAATCAACTCAAATGTATTAAATTCTTGAATAAGACCCAAAGCCATTAAAGTCTCAGGAGACAATATAAAGAGTAAGCTCCTTAACATTGGTCTTGGCAATATATTTTGTATTTGACATCAAAGGTAAAGGCAACAAAGGCAAAAATAAACAGGTGAGCATACATCAAACTTAAAAGCTTCTGCACAGCAAAGTAAACAATCAACAGAATTAAAAGGCAACTTACAGAATGGGAAAAATATATTCATAAGCTATATATCTGATGAGGGGTTAATATCTAAAATATTCAAGGAAGTCATACAATTCAACACCTAAAAAATAAACAATCTAATTAAAAAATGGACAGAGGAAATGAATAGACATTTTTTTCCAAAGAAGACATACAGATGGTCAACAGGTACATAAAAAGGTGCTAAACATCACTAATAATCAGGCAAATACAAATAAAAACTACAATGAGATATCACCTCCCACCTGTTGTTATGCGTATTATAAGAAAGACAAGTTAAATGCTGGTAAGGATGTGGAGAAAAGGCAATTTGTGTATACACTGTTGATGGGAATTGGTACAGCCACAATGAAAAATAGTATACAGATATTTCAGAAAGTGTAAAAAACTACCATATGATCCAATAATCATATTTTGTGGGTCATATATGAGGAAGATGAAATCACTATCTGGAATAGCTATCTGCACTGTCAGATTTATTGCATCATTATTTACAATAGCTAAGAAATGGAAGCAACCTAAGTTTCCACTGGTGGATGAGTGGATAAAGATAGATAGGTGTTAACATAGATGATGGGGGTGGGGGGGGAGATAAAACAGTACTATTCAGCCTTAAAAAGGAAGGAAATCCTGCCATTGTGACAATATGGATGAATCTGGAGGGCATTATGTTAAGTGAAATAAACCAGAAAGAAAAAGACAAATACTGCATGGTATCACTTATATGTGGAATAAAAAGAAAGGGGGGAAAGTCATGCTCACAGAAAAAGAGCAGAATAGTGATTGCCAGGGGCTGGGGTTAGGAGGGGGAAATAGGGAAAAATTGGTAAAAGGGTACAAACTCTTAGTTATAAGATGTATAGGGTCTGAGGATCTAATGTATAACATAGTGACCATAGCTGATAATACTGTATTTTATAGTTGAAGTTTGCTAAGAGAGTAGAACTAAAGTGTTTGCATTAAAAAAAAAAGTTAAATATGTGATGTGATGGATGCATTGAATAACTCAATTATGGAATACATAATATATGGAATGCATATATTTAATCACCATGTTTTACAAACTATATTATAATTTTTATTTATCAATTATACTTCAATAAAGCTGAAAAAATAGGGCAACTGTAAGTTTCATGGTGATATCACTGCTATTCTTTCCTTCTCATGGTAATTTTCCATACCCCAAGCCAGGGTAATGATCCATAACCTAATCTAAGCCAATCATAATTTCTTACTGACTAAACTAAGGAATGTGTTAGTGACTATAAGTTTTAACCGTGTACAAAGTTTCCTGAGATTTTCTGAATCAGAAATGGAAAACTATTTTCTTTTTAACTTCTTCCTTATTTCCTTCTTCTCTCAAATAAGACACGTTATGTTGTATGTAAACTTGAAGATTCCAGCAGTTTTATTTCCACCTTAAGCCGTAGAGCAGATGGAAGTGGAGAAGAAAAATAAAGATGGTACTTGAGACTTTGATTCAAAACATTCAGAACCCAATGACATTGTGCCTACCTTGGATTACCTTGGATTCTGACCATATTCTTAGAATAGTAAAGGCTATAGACACAGGAAGATGTTGACTACTTCTTACAGCAGTTAAGATGTGATAATAATAAGAAAAGAGTGTTTGTTGAACTTGGCTCCTTGGTACAAAAAAAAATGATATAACTTTGTTAGGAGAGGACTTTCTGAATATAACCTGTGATCCAAAACCCTGTGATCAAGAAACCAAGTGCTATGCCACTTTGCAAAAGAAAAATTTTGTCCCTTACTAAAGGTATTATACAAACTAGTACCGAGCATAGTCTAAAATAAACAGAAAAATGGAGGGTTTTTTTGTACCCATCCAGGTCCCTGTTATGTTCTCTAGTTTGGCATCCTATTCCTGATGTTATCCATCATAAAGAAAAATCATATAGGACATAATCTGAGCCAAAATTAGTATCTATAAAGCGGTAAGACAGAAGGACATAAAATGAAGGCTAATATAACTCTAGTAAAGTTCTCACTGCTGAGGGTAATGAAAAATGATTTCTAAGGACCAGGTCATTATTCAAAGGAAAAATGAGAAAGGACCTAAGAAATAAGATTCTGAAATTGGTACTAGTGAAGAGAGTCCTCATTTCTGAAATGAAAGAACAGCTAAGTGTGTGAAGACAACTGCTGGAAATATCTCAAAGAGCTGGTGATTTTTGTACTGCTAAAGTAATTTTATACTGTTGTAAAGCAGACTGACTTTTACAGAGTTCTCCCATAGTCCCTAATGTCAGGTATCACCATGGAGAGCTATGGACAACAACAACAAAAAATCTCTTGTAAGTATAATCAGGGTCAGTCAGATTTGCAATCTAAGGATTCTACTCCTCTACCAATGAAGCATCTGTGTTCTTGGACTATAGTCTTCATTACCATAGATTGGCTCAGTGTCTGTTATTTGATGCTTGTCAATTAAAAAAAAATTAAGGAAGAACTTTTTCGTTATTATGTAATTTTCCTTCACCATTGTATCTTTTGGTTTCTTTAACCTGAAAGATACATATCATGAGAAAGTACATCAGAAATTGAGAAAAAATGGCGTCAGCTTGAGATCTTGGAAACTAGGGAGTAATGACTCCTGACATGGCTTTGAATTTTTTGCTGAATATGAAATTAGCTGTCTCCTGTTGGAAAATCTGTCATTTGCATAAGTGTATCTGATTAATTTATAATACTAAGAAGGGAACGTTTTGAATTGCAAATATGGAGACTAGCTCATATGTGAGAAGTATGCAAGTACTTGTACCCAAGATTAGCAACCAATGTGTGTGTGGAAAGGGGAAAGGGGAACACTGTTATTCAAGATAAATTAGTATGCTTAGCATATTCACAGTGATTTTCCCTAGGGACAATGCATGTGCAATTCTATACTTGTTTATCTCTATCTATGTATCTATCTATCTACCAATATATCCTCGCCTCTGGTAATATGGTAGATGCTCATTATTTTCTTGATGACTGACTAAATAGATCCTGTTTTATTTGCCTACTATACCCTTGTAACACTGATTTCTTATTTGCAGAATTAATTACCATTACTCAAATCTTAGTACAATGTTTTAACACTCTAGAAAGAGCTAACTTTCAGAAATGAACCTAGTTGCTCAATCCCTTTAGCACCCTCTGTATATCCTTATTTAAAAAAAAAAATGGTTGGTTTATAGTTAAACCATTGTCTCTTGGGTTCCTGTTTAGCATAAGCTTGGAAAAGACAAACTATATATATATTCTCATTTTGTATTTGCAGTTAACACAGAGTCTGTTATAAAAGACATTAAAAAACATGTTATATCATTGGATGAATGCTTACATTTCCCATAAGTGAAGTGTTTAGTGTCATCCAAAGAGGAACAGATATATAAAGATATAACAATAAACTGATCAAAATTAATTCTATTGCATTTTTTAGCAGAAGTCACACATAATGTATTGATATTAGTGCTGGCTTAAGAAATGAAATTATTTCTCATGTACATATAGACAAATATAGAGATAATGGAAGTGACAATTTAAGAAAAACAAATACAAAAATACTTGTGTATCTGTTTGATTTATTCCAAATATTATTCAGCATATTGATTTATTCCAAAAAATTTACCTCACCTAAATTTATTAACTTATAGGACTTATTATTTCAAGAGTGCAATATTCTAGTGAAAATATTTAGTAAAATATAGAAAATGCTTTTACTAAAATATTAATTAGTTTTGTTCTTTGAAATGTAAGAAAGTTCAAAAAATAAAACTATACTTTTCCAAGGGAAGATTACATGAATATAACAAAATACCACCCAAATACATTTATCACTGTAGTACTACTACAGATTAGAGATTTAAGGGGAGAAAAATGTCTTAACTAGTGCCTTTGAAGCTTATTTTCAACAAATCATTCCTCCTGGCATGAATGGATTCTAATTAGCTGTGACATGGGTCAATGACTCCAGTGCTTTTATTAATATTTCTTCATATAAATGTAGTCTCTTTATTCTTTTCTTAGTATGATGGTATTAGCTATAAAATATGTTCATGAATTTGATGTATTTATTGGAAAAAATCATTCTTAAGCACATCCAAGAGAGGATTGTTGTATTATCTATTGCCACATTATATATAGGCACTTTTAATGTTAAAGTCTGCTATTATGATAGGATAATTGTCATGCATTAAATCTGATATACATGCTGATAAAATAAAGAACCAAATGTATTAAGCCATTTATTAAACAAGCCAGAATATGCATAAATAAAAATATTGCATTTAGAACACTTATTACAAATTGATTCTATATTCTGACAAACACGAAATCACAAAGATGAAACAGTCATACCATCACACTAATTACCTAAATAAGTAAAATATTCCAATTAAATTTGAGACAAATCCTTTAAAATGTGTGCCTCAACATTTCATACCCTTAAAGTTTAGTATTATATATTAACCACATAGAAATACAACTTCGATATAAAACATTTCTTAGGAAGATTTGATTTTTAAAAATAGTGTATTCACATGAAAGAGAGTTGCTATAGCTTAAGACCATAACTACATTAAGAAAAATGTATTGAGGAGCGCCTGGCTGGCTCAGCTCATGATCTCACAGTCCCTACGTTTGAGCCTCACATCAGGCTCACTGCTTGTCAGCCTATCAGTGCAGACTCCACTTCCGATCTTCTGTCCCTCTCTCTCTCTGTCCCTTCCCTGCTTGCACTCTCCCCAAATAAATATTTTTTTAATAATGGAAAAGGAAATAAAATTTATTGAACCACTACTATATGAAATGTACTGTCCTAAGAGTTGTAGTGATTTTATCATAGTCCTTTTGTTTTCATGTTAGTAGACTACTAATATTCCTTGATTAGCATGTGCAAACCAGAATATTTTACACGAATATTTATAAACAATGTTTGATGAGGATCTTTAAATGCACATTAGTCACAGTCAATCACTTACATACAAAGCTATTGCCAGTCAATGTACTGGCTTATTTTAAGAGTATGTTGTAATTTCCTCGAATTTATTGACATACTGGGATTTGTTTAATGAAAAAGTACAAGTGATACTAGTAACTAATATATAATAATACAGAAACATGTAAGTCACTAAGTAGACTGTTTTAATTATATATATTTATATATTAGTGAAACATAGTACACATATTAAAAATAATTTGTATAGAAACATTTAAAAAATTTTAAAGGTAGGGGGCTCTGGGGTGGCTCTGTCAGTTAAGCATCCAACTTGGGCTCAGGTCATGATCTCGTGGTCTGTGAGTTTGAGTCTGGTGTCAGGCTCTGTGCTAATAGCTTGGAGCCTGGAGTGTGCTTCAGATTCTGTGTCTCTCTCTCTCTCTCTCTGTCCCTTCCCCACTTGCACTCTGTCTTTCTCTTCCTCTCTAAAAAATAGCAAACATTAAAAAAAATTTAAATATTTTTGTAGTATTTTCTTTGTCTCCTATTAAATTTATAGAACTTTCTGAAAAGAAATTGTAAGACTGTATAATATAACGTATGTAATTCTACATTGGAAAATAATTTGGCAGGATTTACATATTGAAAATAAGTATAGTTTATGAATCGTCAGTTTTATTATAAGGTATATAATTCACAGAAATGTAATCATAAGTTCACCCACGTATATGGAGAAGAATGTTCACATCATGTTCTTAGTATTCATCCCAAACTTGAGAAAAACACAAACTAGAAATGATACCAATCAATCATAAAATTGTTAGCTACATTGTGGTACATTCATGCAATGGAATACCATGAATAACTACTACATGCAACAATACAAATATCACAAATACTATATTGAGCAAATGAAGACAAGAAGAAAAGAAGGCATTCTACATGACTGTATGTGTGTAGAATCCAAAAATAGACAAAAATACTCTATCATAACAAAAGTCATAATAATGGTTACATTTGGAGAAGGAATATTAGCTGGGAAGAGCCCAAGGAGACTTTTAAGGTGTTCTTAATATTCTATTTTCTGATGAGAGTGGTGCCTATTCCAATGTGTTCATTTTGTGAATATTCATCAAACTGTATGCTTAGGATTTGTGTACTTTTCCCTATGTATCGTGTGCTTTACTAAAAAGATTTACAATGGGCGCCTGAGTGGCTCAGGCGATTAAGCATCTGACTTCAGCTCAGGTCATTATCTTGTGGTTGTGAGTTAGAGCCCTGTGTCGGATCTATGCTCAAAGCCTGGGGCCTGCTTCAGATTCTGTGTCTCCCTCTCTCTCTGCCCCTCCCCAGCTCGAGCTCTGTCTCTCTCTCAAAAGTAATTAAACGTTAAAAATTTTTTAAAAATAATAAAAAAGTATTTACAAAACCTTGTGAGCATTAGGAAAAGTTGAATTTAATTGGATGCAAAGATACAAATTTGTAAATTTTGTCATTTATAAGAATTCAATAAAAATAAATGAATCCATTTTCTATATTAAAGGTATGTAAAATAAAAACAAAGGAAGGGGTAAAATTCAGAGAAGATATGACTTATTTAGAAATGTTAAAAAATGTTATAGATATATAATTTTAAGAGCTTATTTTTTTAAGTGAACTACGAAAATTTAGTAAGTACAAGAGGGCATCACAGAGAATTATAAAGGGGATATTGAAACAGATAAAAGAGATGAAAAGTTACCATAATATATTATTGATATGAATACATTTAAAATTGACTATAATAATTTTATAAATTGTCAAAAGTGGACCCAAGAAGATACAGAACACCTTAACAAAAAATACTTATGTGATAAAGGAGAGAAAAAAAAAAAAAACAAAAAAACAAAACTCACAGACCTGGGACCTGGCACAGGGCCGAAAAGTTATTATTAATACATAAGTAATTCTATGTAAAAATGCTATTAGAGAGAATAGGGGGAAAAAAAGGATTTTGCCAAACTATCTTTTATAACTAGAATAAACTTGCTGCCAAAATCTAGAAAAAGAACCAAATGACTTATTTAATATATAATATGTGAATTTTCACACTTTTAGAAAGTTACATATAGTGACGGGTTATAGATGGTGAATTTCATGGTAGGCTGAATTGCTATACATTCAGAAGCCTACTATCAAAATTTATCACGTTGTGAGACCATTTGAGAAAAACACAGATTGAAGTGCATGAGTGGCTGAGTTAAGTGAGTGTCTGACTCTTGATTTCAGATCAGGTCATGATCCCAGGGTTGTGGGATAGAGCCCTGTGTGGGACTTTGCACTACATGTGGAGCCTGCTTACGATTCTCTCCCTCCCTCTGCCTCTCTCTCCTGCTTGCACTCTGTCTCTCTAAAATACATATTTTAGAAATACAGGTGAAATCTATTAGGAATGTATTATATAATTCTAAAATTAACTTGTAATGAAAAATATTAATGAATGTAAAAAATATTATTTAAGTGGATAAATAAAAACTATCTGAAATCAAGCATCAGTGAAATTCATAGTAAAACAATAGATTTTCCATTATAATTTCTTATAAAATACAGATAACTGATACTAAACCCAATATTGAAAAATTTGGGGTTTTTAACCAGTGCAGTAAGAGAAGGCAAAAGTTGTAAAGAAGACAATGTTTATAATCATTTCATTTTTAACGAGGAAGTAAAATTGAAACCAGTTATATTTGGAAGAAATGTATTTAGAAAAATGCAATGTACATGTGAATGTACAAAATCTGTATTTTCTATAAAACAAGCAATAAAATGTTACAGAGCATGGAATACTAAAGGCTCAATTTCATAATAGCAAAAAATATAAATTATATGGTAAATCTTAAAAACAGAGTCTTTTGTTTGTTTGTTTTTAATAAAGAGAATAGCCTGGTCCTTGATTAGAAAACCTAACTAGATGTGGGTTTATAAAAAAGTTGTTCTCTTTCCCTTCATAATACGTATTATATGATCTTATATAAAATAATGGCATTTTTCAAATTACTCATTTTGTTACTTTTATATAGTATAATGTATAAAAATTTCAACTGCAATGTTGAATAAAGGACTAATAAAAATTTATAAGCAGACATGTTTATGAAGTAAACATAATTCATTTTTTAAATTTTTTTTGAAATTTATTGTCAACTTGGTTTCCATACAACACCCAGTGCTCATCCCAAAAGGTGCCCTCCTCAATACCCATCACCCACCCTCCCTTCCCTCCCACCCCACATCAACCCTCAGTTTGGTCTCAGTTTTTAAGAGTCTTTTGTGCTTTGGCTCTCTCCCACTCTAACTTTTTTTTTTCCTTCCCCTCCCCCATAGGTTTCTGTTAAGTTTCTCAGGATCCACATAAGAGTGAAAATATATGGTATCTGTCTTTTCTGTATGACTTATTTAACTTAGCATAACACTCTCCAATTCCATCCATGTTGCTACAAAGGACCATACTTCATTCTTTCTCATTGCCACGTAGTACTCCATTGTGTATATAAACCACAATTTCTTTATCCATTCATCAGTTGATGGACATTTAGGCTCTTTCCATAATTTGGCTATTGTTGAGAGTGCTGCTATAAATTGGGGTACAAGTGCCCCTATGCATCAGTACTCCTGTATCCCTTGGGTAAATTCCTAGCAGTGCTACTGCTGGGTCATAGGGTAGGTCTATTTTTAATAGGTTTTTTGAGGAACCTCCACACTGTTATCCAGAGTGGCTGTACCAGTTTGCATTCCCACCAACAGTGCAAGAGGGTTCCCGTTTCTCCACATCGTCTCCAGCATCTATAGTCTCCTGATTTGCTCTGTTGGCCACTCTGACTGGCGTGAGGTGATATCTGAGTGTGGTTTTGATTTGTATTTCCCTGATGAGGAGCGACATTGAACATCTTTTCATGTGCCTGTTGGCCATCGGGGTGTCTTCTTTAGAGACGTGTCTATTCATGTTTTCTGCCCATTTCTTCACTGGATTATTTGTTTTTTGGGTGTGGAGTTTGGTGAGCTCTTTATAGATTTTGGATACTAGCCCTTTGTCCGATATGTCATTTGCAAATATCTTTTCCCATTCCGTTGGTTGCCTTTCAGTTTTGATTGTTTCCTTTGCTGTGCAGAAGCTTTTTATCTTCATGAGGTTCCAGTAGATCATTTTTGCTTTTAATTCCCTTAACTTTGGGGATGTGTCAAGTGAGAAATTGCTACGACTGAGGTCAGAGAGGTCTTTTCCTGCTTTCTCCTCTAGGGTTTTGATGGTTTCCTGCCTCACATTCAGGTCCTTTATCCATTTTGAGTTTATTTTTGTGAATGGTGTGAGAAAGTGGTCTAGTTTCAACCTTCTGCATGTTGCTCTCCAGTTCTCCCAGCACCATTTGTTAAAGAGACTGTCTTTTTTCCACTGGATGTTCTTTCCTTCTTTGTCAAAGATGAGTTGGCCATACATTTGTGGGTCTAGTTCTGAGGTTTCTATTCTATTCCATTGGTCTATGTGTCTGTTTTTGTGCCAATACCATGCTGTCTTGATGATGACAGCTTGGTAGTAGAAGCTAAAGTCTGGGATTGTGATGCCTCCTGCTTTGGTCTTCTTCTTCAAAATTACTTTGGCTATTTGGGGCCTTTTGTGGTTCCATATGAACTTTAGGATTGCTTGTTCTAGCTTCGAGAAGAATGCTGGTGCGATTTTGTTTGGCATTGCATTGAATGTGTAGATAGCTTTGGGTAGTATTGACATTTTTTTTTTAATTTTTTTTTCAATGTTTATTTTTGGGACAGAGAGAGACAGAGCATGAACGGGGTAGGGGCAGAGAGAGAGGGAGACACAGAATCGGAAACAGGCTCCAGGCTCCGAGCCATCAGCCCACAGCCTGACGTGGGGCTCGAACTCCCGGACCGCGAGATCGTGACCTGGCTGAAGTCGGACGCTTAACCGACTGCGCCACCCAGGCGCCCCTAGTATTGACATTTTGACAATATTTATTCTTCCAATGCATGAGCATGGAATGTTTTTCCATTTCTTTATATCTTCTTCAATTTCCTTCATAAGCTTTCTATAGTTTTCAACATACAGAAGTTTTACATCTTTGGTTAGATTTATCCCTAGGTATTTTATGCTTCTTGGTGCAATTGTGAATGGGATCAGTTTCTTTACTTGTCTTTCTGTTGCTTCATTATGAGTGTATAAGAATGCAACTGATTTCTGTACATTGATTTTGTATCCTGCAACTTTGTTGAATTCATGTACCAGTTCTAGCATACTTTTGGTGGAGTCTATCGGATTTTCCATGTACATCATGTCATCTGCAAAAAGTGAAAGCTTGACTTCATCTTTGCCAATTTTGATGCCTTTTATTTTCTTTTGCTTTCTGATTGCTGATGCTAGAACTTCCAACACTATGTTAAACAACAGCGGTGAGAGTGGACATCCTTCTCGTGTTCTTGATCAGGGAAAAAGCTCTCGGTTTTTCCCATTAAGGATGATGTTAGCGGTGGGCTTTTCATAAATGGCTTTTATGATCTTTAAGTATGTTCCTTCTATCCCGACTTTCTCGAGGGTTTTTATAAAGAAAGGTTGCTGAATTTTGTCAAAGGCCTTTTCTGCATCGATTGACAGGATCATATGGTTCTTGTCTTTTCTTTTATTAATGTGATGTATCATGTTGATTGATTTGTGAATGTTGAGCCAGCCCTGCATCCCAGGAATGAATCCCACTTGATCATGGTGCATAATTCTTTTTATAAGCTGTTGATTTCGATTTGTTAGTATCTTATTGAGAATATTTGCATCCATATTCATGAAGGATATTGGCCTGTAGTTCTCTTTTTTTACTGGGTCTCTGTCTGGTTTAGGAATCAAAGTAATACTGGCTTCAAGAATGAGTCTGGAAGTTTTTCTTCCCTTTCTATTTTTTGGAATAGCTTGAGAAGGATAGGTATTTCTCTGCTTTAAACGTCTGGTAGAATTCCCCAGGGAAGCCATCTGGTCCTGGACTCTTATTTGTTGGAAGATTTTTGATAACTGATTCAATTTCTTTGCTGGTTATGGGTCTGTTCAAGCTTTCTATTTCCTCCTGATTGAGTTTTGGAAGTGTGTGAGTGTTTAGAATTTGTCCATTTCTTCCAGGTTGTCCCGTTTGTTGGCATATTATTTTTCATAGTATTCCCTGATAATGGTTGTATCTTTGAGGGTTTGGTTGTAATAATTCCATTTTCATTCATGATTTTATCTGTTTGGGTCATCTCCCTTTTCTTTTTGAGAAGCCTGGATAGAGTTTTATCAATATTGTTTCTTTTTTCAAAAAACCAACTCTTGGTCTCATTGATCTGCTCTACAGTTTTTTTTTTTAGATTCCATATTGTTTATTTCTGCTCTGATCTTTATTTCTCTTCTTCTGCTGGATTTAGGCTGTCTTTGCTCTTCTGCTTCTATTTCCTTTAGGTGTGCTGTTAGATTTTGTATTTGTTGTTTCTTGAGATAGGCCTGGATTTTTCTTGTTTCTTAAATAGGCCTGGATTGCAATGTATTTTCCTCTCTGGACTGCTGCATCCCAAAGCCTTTGGATTGTTGTATTTTCATTTTCGTTTGTTTCCATATATTTTTTAATTTCTTCTCTAATTGCCTGGTTGACCCATTCATTCTTTAGTAGGGTGTTCTTTAACCTCCATGCTTTTGGAGGTTTTCCAGACTTTTTCCTGTGGTTGATTTCAAGCTTCATAGCATTGTGGTCTGAAAGTATGCATGGTATGATCTCAATTCTTGTATACTTATGAAGGGCTGTTTTGTGACCCAGTATGTGATCTATCTTGGAGAATGTTCCATGTGCACTTGAGAAGAAAGTATGTTCTGTTGCTTTGGGATGCAGAGTTCTAAATATATCTGTCAAGTCCATCTGATCCAATGTATCATTCAGGGCCCTTGTTTCTTTATTGACCATGTGGTCTAGATGATCTATCCATTTCTGTAAGTGGGGTGTTAAAGTCCCCTGCAATTACCACATTCTTATCAATAAGGTTGCTTGTGTTTGTGAGTAATTGTTTTATATATTTGGGTGCTCCGTATTCGGCGCATAGACATTTATAATTGTTAGTTCTTCTTGATGGATAGACCCTGTAATTATTATATAATGCCCTTCTTTATCTCTTGTGACAGCCTTTAATTTGAAGTCTAGTGTGTCTGATATAAGTATGGCTACTCCAGCTTTCTTTTGACTTCCAGTAGCATGATAAATAGTTCTCCATCCCCTCACTTTCAATCTAAAGGTGTCCTCAGGTCTAAAATGAGTCTCATGTAGAGAGCAAATAGATGGGTCTTGTTTTTTTATCCATTCTGATACCCTATGTCTTTTGGTTGGCACATTTAGTCCATTTACGTTCAGTTATTATAGAAAGATACGGGTTTAGAGTCATTGTGATGTCTGTACGTTTCATGCTTGTAGCGATGTCTCCGGTACTTTGTCTCACAGGATCCCCCTTAGGATCTCTTGTAGGGCTGGTTTAGTGGTGACGAATTCCTTCAGATTTTGTTTGTTTGGGAGGACCTTTATCTCTCCTTCTATTCTAAATGACAGACTTGCTGGATAAAGGATTCTCGGCTGCATATTTTATCTGTTAATCACATTAAAGACTTCCTGCCATTCTTTCTGGCCTGCCAAGTTTCAGTAGACAGATTGGCCACAAGTCTTATAGGTCTCCCTTTATATGTTAGAGCACATTCATCCCTAGTAGTTTATCCCTACTTTCAGAATTTTGTCTTTATCTTTGTATTTTGCCAGTTTCACTATGATATGTCTTGCAGAAGATTGATTCAAGTATGTCTGAAGGGATTTCTCTGTGCCTCTTGGATTTCAATGCCTTTTTCCTTTCCCAAATCAGGGAAGTTCTCAGCTATTATTTCTTCAGGTACACCTTCAGCACCTTTCCACCTCTGTTCCTCCTCTGGAATACCAATTATGCGTAGATTATTTCTCTTTAGTGCATCACTTAGTTCTCTAATTTTCCCCTCATACTCCTGGATTTTTTTCTCTCTCTTCTTCTCAGCTTCCTCTCTTTGCATTATTTTTTCTTCTAGTTCACCTATTCTCTCCTCTGCCTCTTCCATCCGAGCCGTGGTTGTCTCCATTTTATTTTGCAGTTCTTTTATAGCATTTTTTAGCTCCTCCTGACTGTTCCTTAGTCCCTTGATCTCTGTACAAATGGATTCTCTGCTGTCCTCTATACTGTTTTCAAGCCCAGCGATTAATTTTATGACTATTATTCTAAATTCACTTTCTGTTATATTGTTTAAATCCTTTTTGATCAGTTCGTTAGCTGTCATTATTTCCTGGAGATTCTTTTGAGGGGAATTCTTCCGTTTCGTCATTTTGGATAGTCCCTGGAGTGGTTTGGAACTGCAGGGCACTTCTCCTGTGCTGTCTTGAATAACCTGCGTTGGTGGGCGGGGCCGCAGTCAGACCTGATGCCTGCCCCCAGCCCACCCCTGGGGCCACAGTCAGACTGGTGTGTGCCTTCTCTTTCCCTCTCCCAGGGGCGGGATTCACTGTGGGGTGGCATGGCCCGTCTGGGCTACTTGCACACTGCCAGGCTTGTGGTGCTGGGGATCTGGTGTGTTAGCTGGGGTGGATTGGCAAGGTTCACAGGGTCCTGAGGGGCAGGCTCAGCTAGCTTATCCTTTGGTGATCAGCTTCGGGAGGGGCCCTTCTGCACCAGGAGGGAGATAGACCCACTGCAGGAAGCAAACATAATTCAAACAAAACAACCATGAGAAGAAATTAAACAAAATATATTTAAATATTTGATAAATGATAATTAAATATAAAAGTTAATTTTTTAAAAAGTATTCCTCTGAAATATGTCTTTTTTAATGAATTAAAAATTCACAAATTTTTTGGCTTTATTGCTGGAATGAGACACATTTTATCATAATCTTATTTTTGTTTTTCTTTTCTGTAGATATGAATCATGAGGAACTTTTGTGTAAAAAGATGGATAGATAAAGTAGGTAAATAGATAAGTAGATAACTTAAAATTAAACTTTGTTTTTCAATTCTTCAGGCTCTATTAATCAAATTCAAATACATAGTTTAAAATTAACTGATTATTTAATCTTCTTTTATTTATTACTCTAAATGTATTTATTTAGATGATTTTCAGATATTATTTTCATTTTGGATTATCTGCTTTTACACACTTTATATTTTTACTTTATTAAGCCATATTTATGTATGTTATTGCCAACCAAAAATAGTTCTGTTTAAGTGATTAAAAGTCTATCATTTCATAATTACAATCTCAGTACTTGACAGCTGGTCTCATCTTTTCACTTCAAATAAAATATGGCATGATTTTTGTAAGCATTCAATTGAAATGTGTACAAAATGAGCTGCTGTCAACAGTATCAAAAGATACTACTCTTTATATATATCAATATATTCACAAAGTCACCATCACTTGATAAATGACATTTTTCACTGTAATTCTTTTAATAAATTATACAGGTTCCAGTATTAATGAGAGTGATATTTTTACCCAACAGAGAAGAAAGTAACTTCTAGGAACATGGAAAATCATTATAGTAAACTTAAATATATTATTTTACCATTTATGTTTAATTTATTTACTTTAAAAATACCAAGTTTTGAAAATGTTAGATGGTGTTCACAAACTTCAAAATCCCTGTGCTTCATTGCTATAATCTCTTGAGTTTTTCTTTCTTTATGTGTATAGAGTTCAAATGGTTCTTAACTTCAAAAATTTTTCCTGCTATTTATATTTTTTCAGTATTCTGAGCTTTTTCAATGCTTTTACCTTTTCCAATATGAACATAAATATTTGTAATTTAATTCCATGTTAAAAATATCAAAGTATAATTTTTATCTACATATAAGATTGTCCATTAATGTTTCTACAATACAAGTGATGTGAATATTCTACTAGTCATAAAAATAAATATATAGTGTTTATGACAAAGGCTGATTTTCTTCTTCCCTCTTAGATAATCCTATGTTCTTGTGGACCAGTATGGTGGCAACAATAAACTAGCAATGACCATTCCCCATTTTATCTAAGAAGGGTCTTACTGTATACACCTGGCCAACCAAATTATAGTATACTGTGTGGGGTTTCTGGTGAAGCACTTCATAAAGGGCTGATTTTGTTGCTGTGTGTTCTTATGTTACTGATTTATTTTTAGTGCCTCCTGCTTGGAATTTTGACATGGTGGCTGGATCTCTAAGCATTTTTTATAATTATAAGTGTCAGGATCACCAAGAGATATAGTGGAAAATTAAAAACTCTGAAGAATGTGATAATATCTAGTGAGAGTACAGGTCTGCTGAAGTCCAGAACTTTTCATTGTGAAAAAGCAGGCATCTATCTTGGTATAGCCACTATTTTGATGTTTTTTTTTTTGTTATTATCCATTTTATTTTCTTTTTGAACCAAGGTTAATATTGTATATAGATTTATATGAAGGTTATTCTTTATCCTTAAGATATCTTTAATTTAAAAAAATGATCTGGGGGTGCCTGGTTGGCTCAGTCGGTTTACAGTCCGACTTCAGCTCAGGTCATGATCTCATGGTTCATGATTTGAGCCCTGTGTCAGGCTCTGTGCTGACTGCTGACAGCTCAGAGCCTGGAGCCTGCTTTGGATTCTGTGTCCCCCTCTCTGTCTCTACCCCTTCCCCACTCTCTCAAAAAATGCATAAACATTAAAAAAATATCTATAGTGGATCTTAAATCATATAGCAAACAAAAATGCATACATATGTGTTTATGTGCCTGTGTGGTTTATGTGTTTAAATCACATTTTTAAATTGTAGAACAATTATGTAACAAAGTAGAATACCTTAAAAGACTAACGATTTCATAGTAGAACCTGGAATCCCAGTGCAGTCTCAGAACTCCAAAAACATTGAAATAGTAGTTTAGAAACAAGTGAACATATAAGTAGCACAAACCCAAATGAATATATTCTTATTTAACATATATAAAGTCTTTAACATATTAAAATGGTGGCATAGACTTAGTAACATGAGCCTAAAGTGGTAATAAATAATTTTGAGATAAACAGTGTTTGGGAATAGAGTGAAGTTGATTCTTAACCTGAAACCATATACAGAAAATGGTTCCAGATGAATTAAAATTTTGACCATAAAAGTAAAATTTTAGAAGAAATTATTGAGGATTTTTTAAAGTGCTAAATAACTTTATTATTCCTTTTTAGCACAAAAACTGCAAATAATATCATGAAAGCGAAAAACTTGGTATGGTAACATTACATTTAAAGATGTCATTCTTCTCCACTTGCATGGACATTTTTAACTTAATAATAGTCATCTTTATTTACTTGAATGATTTTGTTTACTGACAACATTTTTGTTTAATTTCATGGGTGTACTCTTGTTGAAAACTAAAATTAGAACTTTTCTATTTTTTCAATATCTCTATTAGCACACATAGACTTATTACTAGACATTATTTTTATAGTTATGAGCATTATAAATTATTATAGATATTATGACCTTTTTTATAAATTACATTTTTATAATAGACATTATTTCAGTCATAATCTTTTCTTATTTGTGATTTTATCTATTTTATTTATATTTTTATAAGGATATCTGTACTTGTCCAGGGATGGAAAATGGATTCTCTCTGATATTCTGTATGTCTCGAGATATTTTAGTTCCAAATTAGTGGATAATATACTTTTAGATTTATTATAGTTTAAATTTTCAGAGATATAATCCACCCACATGCTAAGGAGAGATGCAGGGCTTCACACAGTCTCGTAGAAGGAATTTTCCTAGCAACATCCCCATAACAACTTCCACTATGCTGATAACTAATAAATAGTACTATTAATGCTGCTACAGTAGCAATAAAAATATCACGAAGTAAACACTTATTATACAAAGACATTCTTAATACCCACTAAGCATAAACACTATAACTCTATTCTAGTGGTCTCAACACTGCTTGCATATTACAATTTCCCAGGGAGAATACCAGTGCCTGTACTACCTCTTGGACAATCAAACGAGAATTTCTGGGGAGTAACATTTTTGCAAAATAATGCCTAGTGGTTCTAATACTCATTCATGATTAGTATTTCCTGGAAAAGTTACTATTATTCTCATTTTATACTTCAAGATACTAAGGCCTAAGGAAGATCCTCAAGAGCATAAATGGTTTGTGCAACATGATACATGTGTAAACAGGAAGAGCAGCCCTCTCACTCCTCTTTGATGTTGCAATTATACTCTTAACCACTAGGTTGTGTCACTTTGTGTGTTTTGCAGCAAAGACTATTTATTAAACTCTGTTGGTATCTGGGTTCATCATCTGGTGTGCTCATCTGTGTTGCGATTTAGGTATAAGTACCAAATTGACTTCCTCATTCTGTTTCTTTTCATAAAGGATCTGTACATGAGATATTTTTATTTTGTCTCCTGCCGTTCCTATCTACTCACCCCACCCCCCGCAATGGTCAGACCAGACTCTATTTAATCATCCTTCCATATGATGTGGGTATTAGTAGTATTGAAAATGAAACTATTACTTAATATCTAAAATAAAACTGAATTATAGTACTCAGTTATGTAAGGAATATCTAATCTGGATAGGTGTGGTTTCATTAAGCAGAGCAAACTTCCTATCTTCTATTGAATTTTGGAGAGCATTCCTTTTGAGGCTCTTTTAGTTACAAAGTCAGAGAGACAGTAATGAGTTGATACCAGCCTTATAAAGTAATTCACTCATATGCATCTTCTGACAAACTGGCTGATTTTCAAAAAGCTGGGGAAGGGGACACTACTACATTGGTTAGCTTCCAGCTCTGTATTTACTAAAGTCAGTTGTCATATTTTTCAGACAGGTTTTAAATTAGTTCTGGTGTTGATCTGTTGGCAGAATAATAAATACTCAGTCTTTTCTTAAGAGCAATGTACCTTTAAATTCTCAGTAAAGTTCACCAGGATATCTTCTTCAACTTACTTTTAAAGGGATATAATAGTCTTCCACAGAGGCAATTAATCAGGTCACATCTACACAACATTTTGGAAAATTCGTGTTTCTTTCATGTAAGTGATTCTGTTTTTCAGTCTCTTAAGACTTTACAATAAACTTTTAAACATTTAGTAACCTTATCTTGAACCTACATTTGAAGTCAGACAATTTCATTCAAATAGTAGTTCTACCACTTTCTAGATTGGAATCAAATGGGACATCTATTAATCTCTGAGTATATAATAATCTATAAAATGGAGATAATAATGCGAAACTCATAAACTTGTGATTATTAAGTCAAATGACATGGTATTGGTAAAGTAACTAGAAATATGTTGTAATAATTCTTTATTTTTGGCTTAATATTGAAAATGCTGTATTTTAATTTATAACTTCATATGTACCTCAAAATAAGCAACAATTTCAAATGTATTTTTATAATTTCTTATATAGCAGCTATTTATTAGTATTTTAGTACTAAAGAGGCATTAGGATTTTTTTAAGTTTATTTATTTATTTTGGGAGACAGATCACAAACAGGGGAGGGGCAGAGAGAAGGAGAGACAGAATCCCAAGCAGGCTCTGCACCATCAGCACAGAGCCAGTGTGGGGCTCAAACTAATGTACTGTGAGATCGTGACCTAAGCCAAGAGTCAGAAGCTTAACCGACTGAGTCATCCAGGTGCCCCAAGCGGCATTAGGACTGTTAATAGTCATTTTAAAATAACTAGATTTTCTACTTAAATATGTATTAAGAAGACTATCTGCTAGAAGCTCGCTGAATAAAACCACTAATCAAAAATTTTTGAAGATCATAGCTGAAATTACCCATAAAGAGCACATCTAACTTAAAGTTTTATAATAATAAACATAAATGGAAATTGTCTTCATTATAATATAAATATGAAAAATATTACTAGTAGTATCAATAATAGTAATAATAAGTAGCAATATCTGGGGTCAATTCTTGAGAATTTACTATACGAGTCACTGCTCTTTATTTGCATTATTTCATTTTATCCTCATACTAAAGAGATCATATAAATACACTTACCCCAATTTACGTATAATGAAACAATTACAGAGATTATAAAATTTGTGCAAAATATCATGGTTATTAAGGGATGAAATCCAGCATAAAAATAAGATTAAATGATTTGAATATAAATTATAATGTCTTACCTATCCCTGAGATTTTTAGTTGTTTCTCTTTTGATTTGTTCTTAGCTCAGTTTTTCGTATTGCAAATTGGTCAAAAGTACATTTTTATTACCTTGGAGAGACCCTAGTCTTTCATGTCCACATGACAATAACCTAATAATGTCAAATTATTATCAAGTTATTACCTGGATTTGAGTCACATTATCTCATGTGGATGGACTTAAGAATCTCTTTTCACTCTCCTGGAGAACAAATTCAAAATGGGAAAGAGCTATTTATTTCTCTTAAGACAGAGAACCTCCTGCCCAAACCTCCACCCTAAATGACACACTCTCACCTGGAAGCATCAGCAGTTTTTCGTTTTGAAACATCAAAATGTCTCTGAAGACCGTGGGGAAATCTTGGCATCTCTAGGGTAGAGATAATATTGCTATTGTATTATCTTCTCCAAATTATTTAAGCAATGTTTTATTGTAACTATTCTGTAAAGAACGAACGATGTGGCATCAGCATTCTTCTGTTTAGTGGCTATTATGTATGTATCAACACCTTACAGAGGGTTTGGAGAGGAGTGCAAATTAGTGCTTATGAATTTCAATGTATTGAAAGTCTGTGGTGTGTATGTGTGTTTGCAAAGTGTGAACATGATTACATTATTTGAAAATCTGCATTTCATGGTGATTATTTCAGCTGTTGATACATCTAAGTTACATTATTGACATTCAACAGTGAAATGATCTGTGGCATTTTATAGGATATAGGAAAGATTTGAAATCTGTTATCCGTATGTACGTTTCTAAATGCAATTGTTTGAAAATTAGTTTTGTTCCATGATTTTCATCAAACAACTTGAAATTCCATTTAGGTCTTTGACAGGCATTGGAGTAAGTTTTATAAGTTATAGTCACCCAATACCTTGGAAAGCCCAGACCAATAGCCAATTTATGGAGAGAGCTCAAATGTCCACTGACTAATGAATAGATAAAGAAGAGGTAGAGTGTATATATATATATATATATATATATATATATATATATATATATGAATATTACTCAGCCATCAAAAAGAATGAAATCTTGCTATTAGCAATGACAAAGATGGAGCGAGAACGTATTATGCTAAGCAAACTAAGTCAGACAGAGAAAGACAAATATGATTTCACTCATATGAGGAATTTAAGAAATGTAAAAGATGAACATGGAGGGAAAAAGACAGAAAGAGGCAAACCATAACTTGTTCTCTTAACTATGACTGCTGGAGGGGAGGTGGGTGGGGGAACGGGTTAAATAGGTGATGGGGATTAAGGAGGGTATTTGTTGTGATGAGCACTGGGTGTTGTATGTAAGTGATGAATCACTAAATTCTATACCTGAAACTAATATCACACTGTATGTTAACTAACTGGAATTTAAATAAAAACATGAAATCAAAAAAAATAAAAATAAAGTCTCACAAGTGCAGCTATACTTAAAAAAAAAAACTTATGCTTACAAATGCTATTGATTTAATAAATTATTTGCCAGGAAAAAATCTAATTAGACTAAAATGTTTCAATTATTATTCTGGCCTGTTTTTATTGTGCTTCATTTTGATGATAACCATAAGGGTAAATCAGATTTTTAAAGTCTTTTTCTGCCTGCTCCCTTAATTAAAGTTTGTATTTCCTTATTACCATAACCATTTCTTCCATTTTTATCATAATTACATATATTTATGACATTCTTAATTTAAAACAATCTTAGTTTCATTTTTGGTTCTTAGTTTCTTTTGTCTTTTCTCAAATGGTTGGTTAATATAAATTTCTGTAAAGAGTTTGTATAAAAATTATAGAAATGTTAGTAGGAGTACTGTGCTTTATTCTTTCTATATTGATGAAACATTACAAATAAACATTTAAAACTTGGATTATAATTAGTGATATTATTTCTAAAATATTTAGGTCTTGTATGACTCTGCTTTTCATGGTTTGAACATTTACTTACGTTACCAGTTAGGCACTCACACATTTTAAATTTTTGTTACGTTAAATGTTTATGATTTTGTGAGATTATGTGTAATTCCATTTAAAACATTTTAATTAATTAAAGTTGTTTACATTGGAGACTAATTTTATTTTTAATCCACAATGTTGAAATAATTTTGGAACATCAAACAAATCTTTTAAATAAAATCGAGAGGGTTAATTTTCACTTTAAGGGATATTTACTATTTACAAAATTCTAATGAAAACACTACAGGACATTGAGTTGAATTTTAAGATTCTAAGGTGATAAAGGTTAGTAAAGGATGGAAATGTCCCAATAAGGGAGAAGGGACAACCGTATATATAGAGTTAATGATCAATGTAGATGTGTTGCTTAATATTCATTCATTTCTCCTTATACCTATTCATGAGGTATTTTTAAAATATAGGGTGAAATATTAATGATTATAAATAATCTGACCTAATTTGTGTAATCACTTAATATTTGAATAACTAATATTTAAGCTGATGTATGAGTAATGAGTTTTAGATTAGTGAAGAATAAAGAACAGCTTTTGAAGAATAGTTGCTTGAGTACAAGTAACATTCTTCCAATTAGAATTTGTATCTCAATGTTTTCTTTCCTTTCTACTTAACATAAGTATGTATATTTAATGTTCTCTATCTGCAAACAAAACCTTTCCTGAAGAAATATACTCCTTATATCTACTGACTCATTTTCTTTTTGCTCTTAAGAGCAGCAATATTTATACATCCATCTAAATATCATTACTCAGGCCTTCCACACACACAATCCTCCCACCATATTTTAATATGTGGTATAGTGCATACTGGTGTCAAATTATGCTTGTTTTATGTTTTTTAGCTCAAATGTAAGTTTCATAAGCATATAGACTTTGTTTATGTCTCTCTCTAAGTAATTGATGCCAGAAGAGTGCATATTAAATGGCAGGCATTATGTCAGTGTTGATCAGAAAAAAACAAAAACAGAGAATACATGTGCAATCACAGAAATATGAGGAAGCACCGTCTCTTAACAAGGCAGAAAGGAGTTGCTCTTTTTGGTGTTGTTGGCTTTTGGCTTTGGATATAAGCTATACCTTCCATCACAGACAGGCAGAATGACACAATATTTATTAAGACTAATGTATTTGGGGGTTTTCTCCTGGGAGGTTGCTGTCTTCTATTTCCATGGTTTGTAAAAGTTAAGGACATTTGCTATGTGTGGCATGTTGTTCATATATCACATGACATAATATTGAATACACAAGAAGTGATGAGTTATCACATTAAATAACTCTTAGATGAATAATTCACCAAACAATCATTTGATCTCACGGAGTATGACTCTTATGGATAGACTCTAAACAAACTATTATTCTTTTCTTTCAGGAAATATTTCCCCCACACATGCATTCTTATTTTTTCAAGTCATATGGCTGCAATTTATCTCATTTTAGATCTTTCTTTCCTGCAGCCACCCCCATGTTTTGTTTATGATTATAACTATACATTTATATCTCTTGAAGACTACATCTGCCTCTTGAATATAAAAAATACTGGTGAAATTAGTAGATAATTTCTTGTACACATTTCAAATTCTTAGTAACATGGGGAGGCTAAGGTGTACATAAAGCAATTGACAACATTCAGTTTTATGAGAATACTTGCTTTAGTGTTTCTGTATTACAAGCACTGAATTAAGCCATAGGCGTCCAAACCTGAATAAGGCAGGTCCTTTATTCTCAAGAAGGTAAGTTATCATTGGGTTAGACAAACATCATGATACAATTTAATAAATGCTACATATGTATACCACAAAGAATATGACAGAGGAGAAGATGAAAACACTGTTACAAATGTGAATGTTTAATTTGTATGGATGAGAAGGATTTCTCTAGCAGAAAATATTAGGAAAGGCTACCTGGTACAAGATAACAACACTTACAGAAGCACAAACCATGAATGATAATGTTATATTATAAAAACAATTAAAAACTTTCTCAATATTCATGTCTTATTGGATATGTAGAATTAAAGAAGTAACTTGCAGACTGAGTGATTGATTGAATATATGTAATAATATTAACCCAAATTAAAAATACTAAAGAAGATCAAGAAGATATGAGTGTCAGGAAATTATTTGTAAATAATATGTTAACCTGATTTTTTGAGAGAATGTATTAACTTCTTTTCAAACAACAAAAATATAGGTATTCTGGAGTTGATAGAATCTAAGAGAAAATTGGAATAGAATGCTAGCCTTACAAGAACATTGATTTCTACTTATTTTTTGAATTAATATATTCCCTAAGCCATGAATGGAACCTAGAACGTGATTCATACTTATAATTTGTTATATGAGTAAATATTAATTAAAACTTGGATGTACCCAAAGTTTGAATGTTACCAGTATAATTCCATTATAAATGAGGAAGAAAAAAAACAAAGGAAAAACTAGAAAACCAAGCAGTATAGTTTTGACTTACTTAAACATATGTAAACACTGTAAAAAAAAATAAGGTAATATGACATGAGAGGCTGGATATCGGTTTTCTTTGTATGAGAGGGACACTTCTTTGAAAGGAGAATATGAGGGCCTCATTTCTGCCAGTATCAGCACTGTTCTTTTTTAAAAGCTTGTTTACAGAAAATTATTACTTGTTTTACAATGATTACCATAGGTTTGTACAGTTACCAGAAAGGTGAACCTGGGTAAGTTCTACCCAGGTATAGCAAAGACAAATATAAAGAGGTTATTAAAGCCTGCTTGAGAATGATGAACATACCGTGTAAAGGAGATTAGCTCAAATAATACTTAAATCTCTATTGTTCTATAGAGAATATACGGCATATATTTTAATTTATAATGTGATTTTTAGTATTTTGTGATTCTCTTTTATTTGGCAACTTAGATTGTTTAAAACTATATCTATCAAACACTATGAAGTGTTAAAACTTTGAAATGTGAATGAATCCAGTAGGGACAATTGAATTTCTCTCTCCATAGATAATGGGATCTTGATTTACCTAATGAGAAATCATAATTTACACTCAAATGCATTGAAATACAAGAATCATTATTTTCTTCTGGTGTAGAATTTTATCCAAGAATAATTTCCATCACTTTCTCCATTGAACTAAATATGTTGTAATACTTACTTTTATGTATGGGACAACTATATAATCATTGGCAAGAACTTTGATAAAGAGCTTCTAGGATAAACGATTCTATCTGTGGATTTACAGGACACATATGCTTTGAGCAATGCTATCTTTACACTGCAGACACTAGCTAGTTCAATCTCAGTGGCAAAGTGTGTGAGAGGATAGACTGGATAAAAAGGTAATATCCTCCCTAACTTAATCAGTCTTCCATGGTGAGCAGCTAAGCTTGTAACTGCTATTCAGAAAGATGTTCATTAAGGTTTCTGAAGCGTCCTTCACCTTGCAGGAGACAGGCCAGTTTATCGGATTGCTTAAATTAACAAGCAGGATGTTCTTTGCAATACCTTTTACTGAAGTTTGGTATACTTATTTTCTGCCAGCCAGGAGCTGTATTCTGATAGCGAAATATGTTTTTTATATGTGAAACTCAGGGTCTGTTTTATGTTTTAATTTGTAAAAACACATTGGAAATATTATGAGATAATCAGGGTATTTTAGGGGTTAATTTTTTTAAATGTCAGTCAAAAACCAGGGACAAGTGGGAAAGAGTTTGGGTATTTGTTAAATCTGATTTAATTTTTAAGGGAAATATCAGGAAGGACATATCGATGAGCGTTATTCTAAAATCTATACGAATGTACTGTTTGGGATATGAAATGTCATCCTTTAGGGGAGTGGAAGTTATTAATATATATCTAAATGAACTGGTGTTTACAAAGAGGAAATGAAGGAATAACTAGATGATCAGCTTTCAAAAATATAATACCAAGCAGCTTTTTGTTACGTTATTTGAAATAAGATATAAATGTGGTATTACTATAATTGTCCTCACAGAGCCAAGTCAAGAATTTGTCCTAAGCTTTCCCTCCAGTGACTGTGTTAACTCTTCTATCACCTCTCCATTTAACAGTGTTTCACTGAACATTTATTTGTCCTTGGCACTGGCACCGTGGGAGAATAAAAAAAGAAGAATGGGCATGCATTCTGTCCCAATGAGTCCAAGAAGGGAGTTAAGACAATTACTCCTCTCCATTCTCCCAGAAAGTTGACCTTCTCTTCGCTTACTTGCCTTCCTCACCAGTAGAAATAGAGTAACAATAACTAATATCCCTGTCAATATCCAGTGTTAGATCAATTTTGCCTGCTTTACCCCCTTTCCATCTTAAGCACATCAGATAATTAATGAAAAGACACTTCTGTCAGATAAAGCCAAATTTGTAGAAGAAAACTTAGGAAAAAAAATAGTGTGCCTTTGCCTTAGGCATATATTTCTTGGATACAATACCAAAAGCAAGATCCAAAAAAGAAAATAATATGATGATTTGATACAATATCAAATTCCACTTAAAAATTACTCTTCCAAAGATACGATAAAGAAAAAGAAAAGAAAAAGGGTGATTTTTTTTTTTGGATGAAAGTTGTTATATGTGTAGTGCTTCACCATAATATGTATTTTTGTTCTCTCCATTGCAATAACTATTAAGGCAAATATTTATAATTACAAAGAGGCATGCTTAGATAATTTAAAAGTACTTATGTATAGTTACTAAAAGTAGGAAAAGGTAAGACTCTTGCTCTTCTAATACCTAACCAAATGTTCTTTTCCATGTTACTTATTTGTTTGTAAAAAAATATCATATTAAAATTATATTATCAATAAATATAAGAATTGGGCTCAAAACAACCCATTAAAATTATAAAAGGCTCATCTGCTAAAATATCAATTTGAGCTACATAGAATAGTATTTGTTTGTTTTGTTTTGTTTTGTTTTGGTTTGGTTTGGTTTTTTTTGCTCTTTGGAATAATTTCTGTTACTCAGAGAATTACATTTTTCTGTTGTTCTTTAATCCATAGTTTTGAAGTAGTAGTGAGAATTATTAGATCTCAAAACACAGGGACAATTACTTGAAAAAATTCCATGTTTTTATTCTTAGAGAAATTGTATATCCACCTTTAATACAAAGTGAGGTTTTATGTAAGACAATACATGATTTTTATAGCAAGCTAATACTTTTTAAACAAGCATCGAAACTAAAGTAAATAAAAATTTCAAAAAGATATGTGTATTCTTCATACTGAAATGTGCTTAGTTATGTTTTCAAATAAGTTGCAGGATTATATATTGAAGTATATGATATACAACACACCCAACTGCTGATTATGTACATACATAGTTAACTTCTTGATATATGATGCATTCTCCTTAAAACCTTCACATTGCGTTCAAATCTTTCTGGAATATTTTTTCAAATGTAAGAAATTGAAAATAAAATTTTCAGTAACAGTGAATCTCAAAATGTACCAATTTATGGATTGTTAATTTAAAGTAACATCGCAGATTGTTTTTAGTTACCAGTGTATTTCAGTTTCCTAACAGGAATTATTCAAGAAGTAAACATTTTCAGTGTAAATTGTGCATATTTCTTACATTAAAGAAAAATGTTGCGGTTTTTTTTGGCACATGTTGATAGTATATTTCTCAAAAGATATTCAATTATTTTAAAATCCTGGAAGGATAAATTCCTAAAAGAGTAAACACAGTATAATCCTAAAACAGATGATAAGGTAAAGCCTGTTTCATTGTGTATAAAATATTTTTATTATTTACATTTAATGAGTTTTACTAGATAGTTTTTATGTGGAGAATATCACAAATACATATAATTGAAAAATAGATTTGTTATGCAAACGATTACCATAAATGAACAAAAGCCCCACTAAGAGCATGATTAAAACAACATAAAAATCAAAGAATATCTAAAATTATGTTATCAAATTGATAAAAACATGGGAAATTATTCATAGAACTATGCAAAAAAATGCAGGTGGGTAAAATATAGTTACAAATTGTAACAAACTCAGGAGTGCAACATAAAACCAACCTCTGAATCAACTAGGATAGCTGATGGCATTCAGGTAATGAATATCAAACAATGCTAAACAGTTTATTCAAAATCAGTCTGGAATCATGAGCTACTAAAATTGTATTGTTATGATATCAGAATCACTATACCACCCTTATTATATACTTCTTAAAATAGCTTATTCATTATTCTGATTCATAAATATTTTTAGTTGTGATAGTGACGACTAGAGAAATTTTCCTAGATATCTATCTTCTGTAGCATTAGACATTTCACGTTGAGATTCTGAATCTCTGCTAAAGAGTGATGTGGGAACAAAGTGAACACATATCATCAAATAAGATACAGAAAATAAGAAAATTATCAGATATTTGAGAATTGTTTTATGTATTTATTTTTGTTATTATTTTTGTTTCCATTTTTTATTTAAATTCCATTTAGCTAAAATATGGTGTAATATTAGTTTCAGGAGTAGAATTTAGTGATTCATCACATATAACACCCAGTGCTCATCACAACAAGTGCCCTCCTTAATACCCATCACCCATTTAACCCATGCCCTGCTCACCTTCCTTCCAGCATTGTTTGATTTGAGTAATTACAACATACGTTTTGTATTTTTAATTAAAATAGCAAATGCAAATATTATATTGTAGAATATTATACTACATTCTCTACATGTTAGCATTTTGTTATTTGAAATCTGATTCTATCCCTAAATAATAATTTGGGGTTTGAAGTGCAAGATTTTGATATTCCACATTCTGGAATAAATGCACATGATGGAAGTAAATTGATATTACGTGGTTTAGTTATTATAGTTTAGGTTTCAAAGTGAGGAGGATAGTATATAGAAAAATGAAAATAGCTTTATTAATAGGATTCATATCCCTTATACATATGTTGAAAACAATTGATATATATTTATCAAATCAAGTGTAATTGCATATATGTTTATATATATGAATATAATTTCCATTTTAGTTTCAAAAAATTAGCCAAAAATAAGAAATTTTGATTAAAAAACTAACAAAATTTACAATGAGAAATCTATTAAACAATAAGTCAGTACTTTATATAGGTATGCATTTTGTTAGCTTGAAAACACAGTTCCATGAAGATTTTCTTGAAAACTTTTTTCTGTTCACCAAATAGAACTGGTGCTTTCTCCTTCATGACCAACCATAATTCTTTTATAAATGTTATAATTCTTTATGTGCATTACTTGTTAATACCATAGGCCATGTTTCTATTATTTGGTAAATTCAGAGGATGACACTGAAATAGCCTCAATACAGCATTGTTAACTGAAGTAACAATACACGCAAAATTTTGTTTGAATTTAACTTTTGGATAATTAGAACTCTCTACGAATATCAAAGCAAGTTGAACAGTTGAAAATCTATTGGTAGAGTTTGGCACATTTTATCTCAAATCCAATCGAGTAAGTTCAAGTTTCCACAAAAATTAAGAACAATGTTCAAAAGATATGGAGGTAAAATATACCTGTGTCAATATACCTCCTCATTGATGTGGGAATGTAAAGGATTTGATGAGATCAAAGAACATCCTGTCCTTTAAATCAATATGCTTGTATTTTAAACTTTTTTTCAGTAACTTTAAATTTAGTGAAAAGTTACCAACAGCTGCAATAAATTACTGTATGTCCATTACCAACCTTCTTGCATGTTACATAACTGTGCTGCAATTACCAAACTAATAAGTTAACATTGGTATAATACCATTAACTGAACTACAGACTTTATTTGGATTTCACCAGAATTTCTTCCAGTGTAGTTTTTTTTTCTAAGCCAGCATCCAATACAGAATATAATGTTATATTTAGTTGTCATGTCACTTTAGTATCCTTCAGTCTATGACAGCTTCATAGTCTTTCATTGTTTTTCCTGACCTTCACACTTTAGAATAGTACAGATTAAGTATTCTGTAGAATTCAGTCTGTTTGGGTTTGCCTGATGTTATCTCATGATTATACAGGAGTTATGGATTTTTAAAATTTCACACAGGTGAAGTACTCTTCTCATTAAATTATGCAAATTGGGACATGATGTCAACATGAATTTTATTAGTGATGCTAACACTGATCATGATTAAGATTGTGTCTGTCAGATTACTATTTTCACTTTCCATACAATATTCCTATCTATAATTTTTTCCTCACTATATTTATTAGAAGTGTGTAAGTCTAGCTCGCTTTTCAGGGGAGGCAAATTAAACTACAACACTGGAAGAGAGAAATACCAAGGAACATAGGTGAAAACAAATGTTAAAATAGATGTTAAAAACATATGTGAGTAACAAACACTGGAGTAATAAATATTATTTGGGACATACTATACATTATTTGAGACTATACAAATACCATGTTTCTTTTTAAAGTTTCACCCATTATTTATATTTTTTGGTTGGATTTGGTATACTTTATTGATGGTATAAGATAAGGTCGGGCTGTTTAAGCTGCCCCCCTTCTTTAGGCTTCTGGGATACAAACTAAAGATGGCAGAGTCTCAAGAGTGGTGAATGACTGTGTTGAAGCAAGTCTTCTCTCTTTCTTTTGTGCTATCACTGGGGCTGGTTGGCCATAAGGCTCTTATCCCCTAAAGACCATCTTGACCTTAAGGTCCACCGCCCTGTTGCAGTATACAAACACCTACTTTTTAAAATTTTAATTCCAGTATAGTTAACAGACAGTGCTATGTTTGTTTTAGGCATACAATATAGCGATTCAACAATTCTGTACATTACTCCCTACTCATCACGATAAGTGTACTCTTAGTGTCCTTCATCTATTTTACCCATTCCCTCACCTACCTCCCATCTGGTAACCGTCAGTTTAATCTCTGTAGTTAAGATATGATTTTTTTGGTTTGTCTCTTTTTTTCTGTTATTTGTTTTTTTTTTTAATTTCACATATGAGTGAAACCATGTGGTATTTGTCTTTCTGTGATTTATTGCACTTAGCATTTTACCCTCCAAATCCATTCATGTTACAAATGGCAAGATTTTATTCTGTTTTATGGCTGAGTAATACTCCATTCTGTATATATACCATATATTATTCCCATTAATATTAATATTTAGGCTCTTACCTGAAACATTTATTGCTGAGATGTAATAATGATGATTTTTTTTTATTTTATTTTGTTGTTTTGGTTAGTCCAGGGTGGGAAAGAGGAGAAAGCTTTAAAGACACTTCGCCCCTCCCTGAGTCATTACTCCATGTTTTTTTTTTTTTCATTCCTAGCCCTCCCCATCACTGTCTCCTGACCCTGAGGTCCATAAATCTTTTGTTTGTGGCTTTCTAAACATTGAGATCGCCACCACACTTGTGCTGATCCACGTAGTTCTCAACCTGTGGAATTTGCAGGAAAGACTACCAGAGAAAAGGGATTCTGGAAGGGTGGTGGGGAAGTCTGTGTCTAAGTTCCTATGGTTTTGTTTTTTAGTGTTTGTTTTTGTTTTTTAACTGAGAGCTGGGCTTTGTATGTTCAAATCAAGGCTTAGACTAACAGAAAGAAGAAACTGTGAGTATGATAGCTAACAGAGATGCCAGGAGTCCTGTAGTATTGGGGACATTGGAATTCCCTGAATGAAGAGCGAAGAGATATTGTTTAACATCTCGAGTATTCAGGTAAGACAAGCTAAAGGCCAAATAAATAAAGACCACATCCTAGATTATAGGTAACACCCTATTACTGGAACCTAACTGCACAAAACTAACTAAAAGAAGGCTGATATACACCAGTAGAACAAAACATAAGATCATACCTGGAAAGATCAAGAGGATCCACCAGTAAAAGGACCACATGCCAAAATAATACCCAAAAGAAGATAATACAATTAACATCCACAATGTCTAACATATAATTAACAAAATACTGGACATGCAAAGAATTAGAAAAATGTGACTATTACACCACTACTGCATCATTGAAACAAACTCCAAGATGCCCCAGAAGAAGAAACTTAAACTCAACTATTACATAGATTGGGATAAATTAAAGATGTATGGTCAAATCCCTAACACAAACAATAAAACAGTTTAAAACAAATATATAAATATATGGTAAGTGTAAAAAAAAAGGTATAATATGAAATAGTTATTTGGTCAAATAGAGATGATACACACACACACTCACACACACAAACAATACACACAGAAGAGAAAGAAATCTGGGTAAACTACTTGGCACTAATACAGAATGACTGAAAGTGTCAACCATAAAATATATATGATAAAATTTAATTGAATAAATAAAAATTATCATGACCAAAGTAATTCTTTTAGGTATTTAAAATTTTTAACTAATATGCAGTTATTTCAATTCTACTAAATTGTTTTAATATTCAGGCAGAATTTTAATGTGTATATTTTTATTTTACAATATACTTGCTGCCCAAAGTATTCAAAAGGATACATTAAATTTTGGTAATGATTTTGTTTTATTCTGCTGAATTTCCAACTATATCTATAGAAGACAAAATGTAAAACTTCAAAAGACAGAAGTAGTAATTATTCAGTAGTACAATTTTGTTTCATTTACTTTTACTACCCTTAAATGGAAAAGGACGATGAAAGTAATTAAGATTTGTATTTTTCAGCTTAAGTAGACTAATATCAGGTTTCAGTTATATTGTGAAAATAACATTGCTATATCATACAAGTACCTATTAAAATTTTACTAGAAAACATTTCTTTAATGGAAAACCATTACTATTATTTGTGGCAAATATTTTAAACATCTGTCCTTACTAAATATTGGATTCTAACACAATTTCTGTTCCTTTCCTTCAAGGCATATTAGATTGTTCATAACTAAAAAGAAAATTATTTAATTTTCGAGTTAAAAACTTATATTCCATAAAAGCAATAAGCATGTGTAATATTATAAATACCAGAAGAACATGCATCCAATGAAAAATAAACATTTTAATTTCTTTTGCTCCACTGACACATAGTAAACTGAATTATAGTCAACGGTCACACTTTGCAGGGCATTACACCAATTCAGCTCTAGAGAAGGTCAAGTCAAAAAAAAATGAAGAAATTTTAATACATTTAATGTAGTACATTATTTTCTTCCAATTAGGAATAGCTCTCAATTATTGATGTGTCTGTTCATTTCTAGAACATTTAATCTCAAGCATTTTTAGAAGTGGATGATCATTATATCTTTGTCATCTTTGACCTCTTTTGGTTAACCTTTATGGTCTTTCTATAAACTCTGTCTCCTGCTTGCCAAATCTATGTTCTATTTAACATTTGCTTTTGGCACTTCATGAGATCCAGGTCTTCTTGCTGCCTTTTCCTCCATAAAAAATACCTTCTTCTCAGTATTTTGTTTTGCCTAGATTATTTAAAAATTGAATATTCAATTAAATTAATTGGAAAAGTGATTTAATGTAATGAATGTGACATTCATATACAGTGTTCTTTAAGGAGTAAACTAAGAATATATTTTATGAAGCAACTACAACATAAGTTCATTATGCTATCACAGAAGTGAAGTTAAAAAAAAAAAGGAGGATGTTCTTAAAGAACTATATCTGTGGAAAAGGAGTAGGTCTGTGCTATTTTTCAGTAGTCCACCAATTAACCCAAAAACAGGAAGACATTTTACTTCTTGCAGGCCAGATAGGTTTTTTTTTTATTATTTGGTTTTTTAAACCATCTTTCAGAGAATGTACTTTGTCACTATTCTAATCACATTAACCACATGATCATCATTCTAGGCAAATGCTGAATGATAGTCCTTCCATTGACTACACAGTTTCAACTGTTAAGGAGGATTGTAATTGTGCATGACAGCAGAGGTAGAGTACCATTCTACCCATTCTACTTAGATGAGGTTACTATAGCAGACTCTGTAGTTCCTCTGACATCTGATGTACTCCATGCAAGATACACAATGGATACCAAGAAGGTACATGAGCAAACAGAAAACAATATCAAAATTTGTATTTACTAGTTATTAACTTGAAAAAAAATTCTAACATTCCTAAGCAAAATCAGCTAAAACACCAGACTGATTTTTGACAAGGTACTTGACCTACCTTCTCAAAACCAGAACCTTTACCAGTATTTTAGAATGAATACAGAAATCAACCACCACCAGAAATTCCAGCCTTTCAAACTGACTTTATTCCTTTGACCTATTTAAAACACAGAAATGAGAAACACTAATTACATTTTTTACAAGAAAATTTAATTACCAGGTACTGTTTATAAGGATTTAAACTATATTTGTTTTTGTTTTTTTGAGAGAGAGAGAGAGCATTGGGGAGGGACAGAGAGAGAAGGACAGAGAGAATGTTAAGTGGACTCCACATCTTGCATGGAGCTCGACGCAGGGCTCGATCTCAAGACAGTGAGATCATGACCTGACATGAAATCAAGAGTAAGACATTTAACTGACTGAGTCACCTAGGCACTTCTAGACTACATTTCTTCTTATTGATTATAAAACAGAAAGCAATTTTCAGTGTAAGTTGAGTAAAATAATTTATTTTTATATTAATCCTTTATAGCAAAATAAATTTCATGAATTATGTTTCAAATAGGTATTTTTAAATTTCTTCTCCATATATTCCACAGAGTTACTCATTTATCCCAACTTTTTTCTTTGTCTTTTTTGAGGCATTAGTAACTTTGATTACTGAAATCTAATATAGCTTCTAGTCTTATGGGGGAACTTTAAAATATTAAATTGATAATGCTAAGAAATTGATAAGGCTGACTAAGCACAGTAATTTAATATAGATGTGTGTATACACATATTTCAATACTTAGATTGATACATATGTACTTACATCCATATGTATCTATGTAAGCACTGTTGTATAGACTAAGTGAGTAGGCAAATAAAATTGAGAATAAGTCAGAGAAATACAGAGAACAGACACTGTATCTCTTATTTAGAAAAGAAAGATTATGCATTCAGAAGAAAGGCATAATAATTTCATGTGATTTTTATTACTTTATCCTTTAATTTTCTTTAGCACTTAAAACACAATTCTTAACTTTAAACGTTGTCCCCACTAAATGTTAAGTTTGTCTAGCTTTGCTTTATCCTAATCATAATGTCTTACCTTCATATGCTGCAATGACATTTCACTAGCTACACTGAATTTTAATACGATATAGAAAGATTAATATTGCACTTTATCTGACACTTTTTATTGCAGTTGAGATATTTTGGATATTCTCAAACTTATTTATTTTATGATACAGAAGGTTTGGAGAAAAAGTTTTAAGGGAAATCAATCATAAATATTCAGACATTTGGCTTATTATTTTTTGGAGTAAAAACTACAATTAATCTATCCCCGTTTTGGATGAGCTGATCCTGTTTATACAGGGGTTTCAGCAGATTTTATGTAAGCTTTGAAGATTATAGGTGGTGTTTAATGAATATTATTTATAGTTTTGAGTTACTCATTTGCACATGCACTTTATGTATTTAATATTACTGAAATCAAAACTACATAAACATGAGTTATCTTTATAAAATGCTCTATGTGCCTCATTCCTTATGGCAACTTAATGCAGTGACGCTTTATACCACACCAAGCTGAAAATGTTTGTTAACTCTCAATTATTTTATTGAAGTAAGCAGATTTCTGACAACCATCTGTTTAGAGTGTACTTATTTCTGTTAATAAATCCATTTGATAGTGAAACACTCATTAAAGCAAGGAAGTAAGCACAGCATCTCTGGAAAGTTTGAGCTATATATATTTTGTGACACATCCTGTGCAATGTTAGTTATAGAGGTACAAAATGAGTGCAAAATTTCTGCTAAAATGAAAAAAAAAGAGCTTCATTTATATCGTGCTTGTACAAATATTATCTTTAAAGCAAACCAATTAAGAGTATATTTCACTCTTAAAATTTTACATAATTTGCATTAATATCAGAAAAGTATAATGAAGCATTAACAGCATTTTTGGCACTGCATATCTGAATATTTCATATTTGCACTTTTTTAACTCTGTGTTTTCTTTCTCTAGTGTCCCCAAATGCTATGCACTTTAGTCACTATTTTAAAATGGCTAATTAATTGTTTTGAGATAATATGTGCTAATTTTGCTCAAGTGAACCGTCAATGTTATAAATTATATAAATGCTTGAATATCTTTACTCTGGAGCATGTGACATAGAGTTGCTTGGCCGGAATCAACTTGATCGCAAATCAATTTTGCAATTCTAAGGACCAACCTATTCAATTTCTTTTGATATATCAAAATATTGTTTATTTCATTTTCAATGAAATCTTTAAGTAATTCTCAACTTTCCTAGTTTGCATTCAGATGCATCTTTTTTTTTTTTTTTTTTTTTTTTTTGGTACCTGGATTTCCTTCCATGGTGGAGACTGCCTAAATTTGTAAGGTGATTTTTAGAGTTTACAAAATGAATTTTTTATGCATTCTATATTCTATATTTGTTAGATCAAACCAAAAATACCCTTCAAATTTGCCAAAAAATTTGTGAAGACATTTTTATGTCATTTGTTAACTAATAGAAATCATTTTCACAGTCACTCTTTCATTACTGTAGACAACCTAGGATTATCTGAAAAGTTACGTTAAGGGAAACATACATATGATGAAATGAAAATGGTTTTTCTATGGAGAATAAAACTTTCAACGTTTGGTCACACATCCTAATTAGTACATGCCCGAATCTCCTGATGTAGATATTTAATCTAATCAAATTACTGCTAGGACCACATATGAGGATGGAAGACCTACCTCTTGGGTCCTTGAATATGAAGATAAGATTGGCCTGGAAAAAGAAGAATCATCAGCCAAACTGAGCTAATACCTCTCTCATTGAAAGCCAAGTATTTGTAGTGAGAGAATCAATGGGAATATCAACAAGAATGTCTTGATTGATCTAACATCATCAAGAAACACAAAGATTCAGGGTACTGACAGAGGAAGGAGATCACAGCACAGTTTATGCTATACTTACACTTAGAATGAGCAGTCATGCAGAGTAAGAAACAGTCTCAGTGGTACAGTTGGGTGATAATAAAAGGATATATAAGATTAATATCACTCCTAATACAAGATAGATTTGAGATGTTTGGAGAATATAATTAAGAGAATACTATCGAAGAGTTGAAATACATTTATTTTTTATGGAAATTTCACCTCCCTTTACCACATAGAGAGAGTGTGAACTTCCATCTGCCCCCTTGTCTGTAAATATTAGCTCCTTTGATATTTCAATAGAAAATGATAAGATTTTTTCCAAATATTAGAATATCTAAATTACCAAGATTTTATATACCATGTGACAAAATATATATACATCATTTTTGACTATCTACATTCTGGTTTTTAAGAGACTGATAACTTGATTTTCCAGATGATTCATAAATAACCAAATTATTTTAATTTTTTTTTATCAAAGTACATGTACAAAAGTCTGGTGATATAGATAATCCACTTCAAGGAATATAAACAAACTCATTAGGAAGTATAGCCATAGAAAGAATACCAGGCTTAGCTCTGAGATACAAAAATGATTCAATATAGAAATTAAAAATATTCACAACATATTGAATAGTATCAACTAAAATACATGGGTACATAGATATAGTCTTACATATAGGGAAACAAATTAAAAACCGTCAATAAAACAATAAAATGCTTGAGAAATACTCAAGCATTCTTTCAGCACAAAATAGATTAAGTAGAGAAATATTGAGTAGCAAATGTTCCTTCTATAATTCTTAACTTTGGTGGAAGGATTCTCCCCCAATACATTTGTTGCTGATGCATCTCTAAATTACAGGACCCATCATCACTGACACAAGGATGGATAGATAACCTCCAGAGTCATAAATAGAATCCTATCAAACCTAAAAGCAATGAGTGATGGAATGGCTAAGAAACTGACCCAAATAAACCCCCACGGATGGGGTACCTGGGTGGTTCAGTCGGTTAGGCGTCCGACTTTGGCTCAGGTCATGATCTCACAGTTTGTGAGTTTGGGCCCCACATCAGGGTCTGTGCTGCCAGCTCAGAGCCTGGGGCCTGCTTCGGATTTTGTGTCTCCCTCTCTCTCTGCCTCCCCAACTAATGCTCTGTCTCTCTTTTTCAAAAATGAATAAAAAAAATTTTTAAAAATTAAAGAAAGAAAGAAAGAAAGAAAGAGAAAAAGAGAAAGAAAGAAAGAAAGAAAGAAAGAAAAGGAAAGTTCCAAGGATAGTAGAATAAAAGAGCCCTGATTTGCTTTGATTGCCTAAGTTGGTTTTAACCATGCATAAATGAGTCCTTTCTATTATTTAAATTGTAGTTGAAAGCGAAATTGTTCAAGTCATGTGTCTAATGATGTGGTATTAGTTGATTATAAGTTTGGGTGCAATGTTAATACCTGGCTGAATATAGCAAATCCTTTTTAACCCACAGTGAATAAGCTGAAATTTTATCTGTAGTACATTCGGCCTCAGATTATTTTTCACTGATGCTGAAGTTTACAGGAATTTATAGAAATATTACCAGGATGTTGAATAGGTTGGATACTTCTTGTCCTTGCAAGGGATAAGTGTATTTAATTACATACTAGGGTATTTAAAGTCTAGAAAGTATGAACATGGAATTTATTGCCCTTTTTTTAGTCTAGAGTAATTCAAAATAGATAATTGTTAATCATATGACTTACTGACTTGCATAAGCATTTTTATGCATAGTTTTTTTTTTCCCCTAAGATGAAGTCACCTTGACCAATGGCTGTGGATAAAACTATGTAAGATAATATTGGGATGCGGGAAAACACAAAGACTTGAGGGGATTTTGATCCTCTAAGACTTTCAAAAAGACCTGCTGGTTTTTATTTCCTACATAATGGAATAAATAATTTCTTCCCATTAAATACCTAGGTTAATTACAAATATGGGGTTCCAGGGGGAATAAAAGTTACCTTACAACTTCAGCTATATCCATTTTGTTGATTCAGGACAAAAATCTAAGTTGAGAGCTGAGACATGTGACTTTTGGCAAGGCACTAAAGCATTTTGCTAAATAAAATGTGAATTTAATAAGCAGAGATAGAGTCCTGGATCATGATTTGAAAAGTGTTTATATCTGTCTAGGATTTGGAGGATTGGCAGCCTCTGAAGATTTTAAGAGAACTGCATTACAAATGACACTCCAGCCTAATAAACACTAGCTCACAGGTCTGTTTTGAGGTAATATGGATTTTGCACACTCCAACTGCTTCTTTCACTTAATAACAGTGGTACAAATGGGACAGAATACATGCAGAACCTATTTGAGGGCTGTGCAAAGTAAATAGTGTGTGAAGCAGCAATAAGCATCAAGATCCAAAGTATCAACAAACTGGTCAAGAATTTGCCATTTCTTTCCCTCCAGGAAAGAAGGAAAGGCTATACTCAGTCTGACCGTAATATGATCTACAATCTGAAGTGAACTCAGTGGCATAGTAAGTTTTAGTTCTAGTCCTCTAGCTCTAGCTTGAGGAGATAAACAGGAAAATGCTTATTTATAGTGCAGTAATATAATTACCTTTTTTTTTACTCCTTTTTCTCCATTCTCTCATATTCCAGTTCCATAATAATCCCACAGTGGCAGCAACCAGTATATGAGGTCAACAGGAGCCTAAACTTTGAGAGAAGGAAACTTCCAAAGCTTAGATCCCAGAACAGCAGAGCTAACCTTTATTGCTGTTTTTTTTTTCTCTTTCTTTGCCCTTCTAATGCTAGGGCACAGATGTGTTACCAAATATGACGTGACATGAAATAGTGAAGTAACTATAAACTCAAGTTTCTACTCACATGACCAAAAAAGGGAGCTGCAGGGAACAGAAAGTATGGGAGAAATGATGGAGATGAAGGAACTCATTAAAGTAACTGCTTAAAATTGTTTTTGCACTCCAGAATTTAACCTCACCTACAGATGCATATATCTGATCTTAGCTACTGCACCCAAGACTTTGAGGACTATGTTAATAAACGGACCACTAACCAGGTCACTGGGTGACACACAAACAGGACAGATACAAAGAGTTTTGAAAACTGAACTGATACTGGAACTATAGCCTATAGAAAGCAAGTTAGAACTTGACAAACCAAGACTAGTAAACAGGTCAATTTATGGCAAAAGTAAACATACAAATATTCTCTCTAAAGTTTAAACAAAAATCAGAGTTTCATAATATAACATTGAAAATGTTGAAAATACAATTCAAATTTACTCATTATATGAAGAATCAGGAAAATGATATATTAGACAAACACTCATTAAAAGAAAACTGGATTTACCATATTAGTATCAGACAATATAGAAATGAAATAGAAGCATATTACCAGAGACAAGAGGGATAAAAAATAGTGATAAAATGGTCAAATAACTGGGAAGAAATAATTAAAAATGTGTATGCAGTTAACAACAAATAATCAAAATAGATTAAGTAAAACTGGCAGAAATAAACTGATAAAACTGAAAGCAGACGCAAAAACTCACATTTGTAGTTGAATGTGTCAACATTCCTCTCTTAGTAATAAATAATACTAGTCACATACATTTACTGAAGACATACAAATACAAAGCTTGATCAACATCAACAACCAACTCTATGCAATTAACATTTTGGAACACTTTTCAAAAAGACAGCAGGTTACATTCTTTTAAAGTGTAGAGGGGCGCCTGGGTGGCTCAGTCAGTTAAGCGTCCGACTTCAGCTCAGGTCGTGATCTCACGGTCTGTGAGTTCGAGCCCTGCACCCGGCTCTGTGCTGACACCTCGGAGCCTGGAGCCTGCTTTGGATTCTGTGTCTCCCTCTCTCTGACCCTCCCCTGTTCATTCTCTGTCTCTCTGTCTCAAAAATAAATAAACATTAAAAATTTTTTTTAAATAAAAAAAAAAAACAAATAAAATGTACATAGAATATTTGGGGTGCCAGGGTGGCTCAAGTGGTTAAGCGTCCGACTTTGGCTCAGGTCATGATCTCGAGGTTCATGGGTTTGAGCCCTGTATCTGGCTCTGTGCTGACAGTTTCTGTCTCTCTCTCTCTCCCCCAAAAATAAAATAAAAATTGAAAAAAAATTAAGTAAATAAAAATAAAATATACATGGAACATTATCTAAGGCAGATCACATTCTAGGTCATAAAACAAGTCATAAATGAATAAATAAAGTGTATACAAAATACACATAGTAGAATTAAACGGGAAGCCAACAACAGAAAAATTGATGGAAATCTCCAATCACTTGAAAATGGCACATCCTACTTTTAAATAATCCACAGCTCAAGGAGAATTAAATTTTTTTTTGAAATGAACAAATGTTCAAATTTTTTGAAAATGTACCAAATTTGTGGAATGCAACTAAAGCTACTTAGTGGAGAATTTATAGCATGAAAGTATCATACTAGAAAATAAGAGTTTCAAAATAGCAACCTAAACTTGTCACTTAAGAAACTGGAAAATAAGAACAGAATAATCCTACATCAAGAATAAAGGAAATAATAAATACAAGTAAAATTACTGAAATAAAAAACTAAAAACAATAGAGAAAAATCAATGAAACCAGAGAAGATCTATAAAATTGATAAGCCTCTATCAAGTCTCACACAAAAAAAAAGGAAGACAAAAATTATTAGTATGAGGAATGAAAGAAGGGATGTAACTTCAGACTCCACAGTCATTAAAAGACTCAAAAGTCAATACCACTAGCAACTTGGAACATAAATTTGAAAACTTGGAACATAAATTTGAAAAACATCAACAAACTGCCAAAATTTACCCTATATAAGATAAAGTGAGTGATCTTATATGTATTAAATTAATTAAGTTCATAATTCACTGGTGTTAAGGTGTCTAGATCCATTAGTTTCATTTGACTAATTAAATTAAAAAAATAAAGAATAATTCATATAAAATTGCCAAAATTCTCTTATAGAAAAAATAAGAGAAAAGAACATTACTCATTTCATTTGGCCGAAATTGGCTTAATAACAAAACTGGACAGAACCATGCCAGGAGGAATGAAAGGAGGGAGGGAGTATATATACCAATGTCCATTCTGAATGTAGATGCAAAATTTTCACCTTGGATCCCGACACATTTTGGCACATCCTCAACAATGAGGGCATATCAAGAACAAATTAGACAATGTAGACAATCACAAAGGTTTGAGAGACAACCAAAGGATAAGGCAAAGTTGAAAGAGAAGGGTCACTCCCTACATGAGGCAACTCCTTAAAAAGTTAAAGTAGCTGTTTGTCCTAATATATAGAAACAAACACAGAGTCAAACAAAATGAAGAAACAGAAGAATAGGTTCCAAAAGAAAGATCAAGTTAAAACCTCAGATAAAAGATCTTACAATGCAGAAATAAGTAATATACCTGATGAAGAATTCAAAGTAATGGTCATAAAGATGTTCACTGATCTTAGAAGAATGGATGAACGCAGTGAGAACTTCAACACAGCAATTGAAAGCATACCAAACAGAAGTCAAGGAGCTGAAGAATACAGTAACCAAACTGAAAGATACACTGGAAATGATCAATGACCGATGGGATGAAAACAGAAGTACAGAGCAGCAAGCTGGAAGATAAAGCAATGGACTAACCTAGACAGAACAACAAAAAGAAAAAAAGCATTAAAAAAATGAAGATAACTTAAGGGACATCTGAGAGAACATCAAGCAAAATAGCATCTGCATTATTGGGAGTCCCAGAAGAAGAGAGAGAAAAAGGGCAGAAAGCTTATTTGAAGAAATAATGGCTGAAAACTTCCCTAACCCAGGGAAGGAAACAGGCATCCAGGTCTAGGAAGTTCAGAGAATTCCAAATAAAATGAACCTAAAGTTATACGAAGATACATTACAATTAAAATGTCAAAAGTTAAAGGTACAGGATCTTAAAAGCAGCAAGAGGAAATCAAACAGTTGCAATACAAGAAAAACCTCGTAAGGCAATGAAGCAGATTTCTCAGCAGAATTTTTGCACGCCAAAGGGATTGTGCATGACATATTGAGTACTAAAAGGAAAAAACAGAACAAAACAAACAAAAAAACCCAAAAAATAAAAAACAACTTTCAACAAAGAATATTCTACCTGGCAAGGTTATCATTCAGATTTGGAGGAAAGAGAGGTTTTCAGACAAGCAAAAGCTAAAGAAGTTCATTACCTACCAAACTGGCCTTAGAAGAGCTCCCATATGATCCAACAATTCTACTAGTGTATCTATCTGAAGAAAACTAAAATACTACTTCAAAAGATATATGCACTCCTATGTTCACTACAACATTGTTTACAATAGCCAAGATGTGGGAACAGCCTAAATCTCCATCAGCAAGTGAATGGATAAAGAATATCTAGTATATACATACAATAAAATTCTAGTCAGCCATAAAAAAAAAATCTTACAAATTGCAACAAGGATGGAATTTCAAGATACTATGCTAAGTGAAATAAATCAGACAAAGATAAATACTACATGACTTCACTTATATGTAAAATCAAAAAGCAAAACAAATGAACAAAATAGAACCAAATAAAGCCCAGACTCATAGATACAGAGAACAGATTGCCGGTAGCTAGAGGAGAGAAACGTGTGTATTGGGGGAGGTGGCGGGGGTGGCGTGAAATGGGTGGAGGAGATTAAGAAGTACAAACTTCCAGTTATAAAATAAATAAGTCACGAGGATGTAATGTATAACATGGGAAATATAGTCAATAATATCATATTAGCATAGTAAAGTAACAGAAGGTAACTAGACTTGTTAGGCAGTTAGAGGTGACTGAGGAGGGATAAAGCAGATGCTGGCCACACCTTTGGAGCCACCTGGAGGGTTAACAGCCACACCTTCAGAGCCACCTCTAAGGAAAGGCCTAGCTACAGAGCTGGTTTAAAAGCCACAGGGGGACTTCTAAGAACTGAGCATGCACACAAAAAGTGCAGCTTGCCCTTAAGTACCTCTAAGCTCACAGCAAAAGCTCATTAGACACTCATAAATATACAGTACATAAATAAATATAATTATAACAGAAATCATCATGGGTAGGTGCATGTGAATAAGCCAAAATGTTATATAAACATTAGCTGCCAATCAAAAATGTCAATCAGGGATGCCTGGGTAGCTCAGTCCGTTGAGAGTCACACTTTTGGTTTTGGCTTGGGGCATGATCCCAGGGTCATGAAATCAAGCCCCACTTCAGCCCACATGCAAAGCATGGAGCCTGGTTAAGATTCTCTGTCTGTCTCCCTCTGCCCCTCTCCCCCATTCTCTTTCTATCTCTCTCTCTCATATATATATATATATATATATGTATATATATATATACACACACATATATATGTATACATACACACACACACACACACACACACACACACACACACATATATATATATATATATATATATATATATATATATATATATATAATCAAAGCCAAATTGCAAAAAGCAAGCTTAAAAGAATGCAGCTAGAGTTTCTCTATGCCATTGCCACTCTTGCTCTGCAGTGACCCTTTTTCACTCTTGAAAGTGTACTAATCTACTCAATAAACTCCATTTTCCCATTCTGTTCTTGGTTCTCCAATTCTTTGGTGCATCTGGGACAAGAACTGCAGAACCAGTAACAGACTTATGGTCACGATTTTTCAATGTATATTACGTTGTATACCTGAAACTAATATAATATTATATGTAAATAATACCTCAGTTGATAAATTTTAAAAATGGAGAGGTTTCACAATTCAAACTCAACAATTATCATTGGAAATATATTTGAGTGATTTTTTATAATGTGTTATTTATTTTTTAATAAAGATTTATCCTTACAAAGCAAAGTCTATTTCTGACTTTTATGAACTGTCCCCAATGCTTGCTCCAAATGACAAATAGTAAATACTCTTAAATATATTTAATAAATAAAAATTAAATAAAATTTATTTTTTTAAAAAACTTTTTAATGTATACCTTTCTCCTATTTTATGTATTTTATAATTTCAAATCATTTAATTATAATCAAGATTTTTTGTCATCTAATTTATTTATATGTATTCAACTTTCAATATTTTGATAAAACAGCATAATTCAGTGTCTTTGTATTTCACTTTTCACATCATTATAATATGTTGAAAATTTACTATTTAATCTATCAAGTTATGTTTTTAACTTTTTTAACAAAAACATCCATGGAATTTTTAAATGTTATATAGAATATTCTAACTGTAAATTTTCCTCCATGATAGAGAGAATTTACAAAATCATTCATAATCTGATTCTTCTAATTCTTAGTGCTAAATTTAACTTCTGGAAACTGTATTAACACTTTCTGTCCAGTGAAAGGATTTAATATATAGTATCCCAGTATCTTTAAAAGGGTAGTAAAAATCTTGAATGTGTCTTTTCTCATTCATTTCCCCTTACAGGCTTTATAAAATGGCTATATAGTTAGACAATAACAAGGCAGTCAAATAAGTCATTGTGTTTAATTATTCAGTAGATATTTATGGAACACTATTATGTGTCAGCAATGTGATAGGCATTAAGAAAAAGTCAAAGAAGTGTAAGTCATGCTCTTTGCCCTTGGCGTGTATTCAATCTCCCTGGCAAGAAAAGTGCATGATGAGGAAGTGCAATCCATTGTAATGAGTACAGAAAGAAGGACAAAGGAAAAATTGTTTTAATGTCAAGGCAGCATCTCCAGATAAGTAGGGATAAAAGCTTTGACAAAGTGTTACATATGCATATCCATAAAAAATAAGTACATCCGTCAGAGAAAAAGAAAAAACTATGGTCAGAGGCAGTAAGGTACAGAAACTTATAAGAGTATGTGTGGTGCGAACTTTTAAGATCACTCCTAGCAACTTTCAAATGTACAGTACAGTATTTTAACTATAGTTATCATACTGTACATTACATCTCCACAACTTACTCATCTTGTAATTGGAAGTTTGTACCCTTTGACTATCTTCATTCATTTCTCCCAGCCCTCCAGTCTTACAATTTTATGTGAACAGAGAAGATTGCAAGGAGGGATTCAAATGTGAGTTAAACATGGCACAAAATGAAGGGACAGAATGCTAGACTGTGTGAAGCTTGATTGGATTCAAAGGCATATGTAGGAACACTGAAACCTTATTATAAAGATACAAAAAGGAAGGGGATTTGTTTGTTACTTCTGTGACTGGATTATCTAGGATCTAAACTGACCACTTATGTTTTTCTGAGTCAAAATGGCAGTTTCCATGCCTTTCAAAACCCTTACGGAGATTAAGTATAAAGTCAGTGAAAAGGCTCACAGACTGTGATTATTATAATGGTGGCGGGAGAATGTAGGGTACATTCAGGCACAGAGCATCAGGTGATTATACATTGTATATTTTTGCAATGATATGAAACTTACATGATTCAATAATTGCTTGCAATTTATTTTTATTTCTCATCATCTCTATGATAAATATTAAGAATTCAGAGCAATGTGAAAGATTCTGCTTGTGTCCTGACCTAAGTTACCATAAAAGGGTCATCAGTATTGATGCCTGCAACAATGACTTAAACTCTTGAATCACCTTAAAATCTTTAGGTCCATTAAACCTACTAATGTCTTCAGATAAATTATAAGTTTACAGAGTTTCCTATGAGCACAGTCTTCTGCAAAGGAAACAACCAACATTCTCAATTACCTTGAAGCCTTACTGTCTCCACATCTACCTTGGTGCAAATTTTACCACACATAAATATGGCTTTGTCGGTTCCATAAATGTACAATTGAGGAATGCAGAGATGGTGCTAACCTATCTATGAATAGTTTTGAATTTTTAATTACTTAGGCAAAAATTTTAAAAACCAAAGAAGTATTTGAAAAGAGTACGTGGTTCAATTATCTATCAACAGAGAGAGTATTCCTTTCATGAGAATGCAGTTTTCACTAATACCTAAATTTTAAAATTCAGAAAGATATCCTTGGTTATCATTCACTACAATAGAGCTTGCTTTTACCACATACCAATTTCTATGTGTAGTAGTTATTTCCAAAATCAGGCTCCCCAAATCATAACATTGCTTCAATATTCTTGAATATCCTTGAGATATATTTCAAATATAAACATGTTAACACTTTAGATTAAAAACAAAACTATGAGAATTTTTATAAATTAATTAAGAATATGAAAATACTATGTAAATTAAAACAAAATGTATAAACCGTATGGGGGATGAGATGAAATTTCTGGAAGCCTTTGATTAGCTATGCTCTTCTTTTTTATTTTCTCCCCCAGGTTGCCACTTAAGCTCAAATGAACTATATTGATTATAAAAAAAGGTATATCTTGTACTTGACTGTTGTTACACACTTTATGAGTGGAAAAGTCCCAGGATATGATATTTATTCTTGCTGAGTTGCAGAATATAACAGCATGATGCAAAATATATCTCAGTAAATTATGAAATATGCATATTTAGCTTTTTTGGAAGTTTTCCATATGAAAGTTTTACGTGAGTCTGGGAGGAAGTATTTTCAGCGCTCAGGAGGTTGTGATCACAGCTGCTTTGCAGTAGAGTAATAGCCAAATTAGCAGTTTTTTTCTGTGCTATAAAGCAGCAGCATCACCAGTTTATGATCAAACGATTGATCAGACAATGGAGGTTCTGGTATGGACACAGTAGTAGGCTTTTGCTCTTTACAAATCATTCTTAGAAGGCAAGATGTTGTGATAAACAAAGTGTAATGTTTTCTTTTTTTTACTGCCTATTGTAATATAGTAAACATTTCATCTTAGTTTTAAACTGGTACATTTTTGTTGTTTTTATTTTGTTTTAGCTTTAGTTTTGCTGATTCTTTGGCAGTTATTCCAGGATACTTAAAAAAAAATCTGCTGATGTTCCACATTAAACGCTGGTAGAAAAATGTAACTAATGGGACAATCTGCTGAGATAACATACTGGTTCTCTATTTCCTCTTCTGCCGTTCTGTATTTTTGGCGCTTTTGCATAAAAAGAGGATAGTATTTTGCTAAGGAACCAGTCTTCTGTTTCTATTTATTTTCTCTCATTTGATAATTTTGCTAAAAATGCTACAATTTTGTTACAATAAGAGGGTATCTTGAAAGCAGTTCCTCAAATATCGGTCCTATGTCATCACCATCGGATTCACTCTTTTAGAATATTACCTCAATCAGATCATGTCTTCTGCTAAAATATTGTGAACACCCCCATTGCGGGAGCTGTACCAGATACCTTATATGCACTGTATCCAGTCCTCACCACAGTCTTCAAGATTCTTGTTTTCTTCGTTTTAGTGATAAATGGATGCTTCTGTAAAAAGATTTTACACTTGATCAAGAACTTACTACCTAGTGTTTGATGTTTAGCTATTTATTTTAGAACTGGAGTTTTTAAAACAATTCAAGTCCTATCACTTAATTCAATAAAATTGGTTTGTTTTCATTCTCTATCTCTTATGTGGCCCAAATCGCCACTATGCTAATTGCTCATATACAATATTTTCCTAAGATATTCGTATCCCAAACATTTACCTCCTTACAATTTACTTATTTTCCCATTAATTATTTCTCTAATTAATTTCTCTAATTAATCTTTATTTTATTATCTTTCAATATATTGGATCACTTATACTGAACTTATATAAACTTAATCGTTTTTACAGTATAGCTGGTTGTATACACACTCTCTGTAGACTATTCCGGGATGGCATACACTTTTTAACATGTATTCTTAATTTGAACAGATATACTGAGATATAATTTATAAACAAATAACTGCACATAATTACTATGTATACTTTTGAAAAGTATGGATTTATGAAAATACCCATGATACCATCATCGCAATCAAGATATTAGACATATCCAACACTCCTCATAGTTTACTAATGCATTTCTCTGTGTTTTTTATATGTGTTAATAAAGATACTTAATGAGATCGTCCCTCTTAACAAATTTTGAAGAGCACAATACCACATTGTTAATATAGGCACTATGTTGTACAGCAGTTCTCTAGAATTTATCCACCTAGCATAAGTGAAACTTTATACCCGCTGAATATAAACTCTCTATTTCTACCACCATTCAATTCCTTAGAATCACTATTGAATCCTCTGCTTTTATGAGTTTGATTATTTTAGATACTTCATATAAGTAGAATCATGAAGTATTTGTCCTAATCCTGGCTTATTTCACTCAGCAGAATATCCTCCAGGTTCATCCATGTTGTCAGAAATGGCAGGATTTCTTTCTTTTTTCTTAAAATGGAATAATATTTTATTCATTGTATGTATATGCCACATTTTTTTATCCATTGATGGACACTTGAGTTGTTTCCATATTTTGGCTATTGTGAGTAGTGGTGCAATGATCTAAAAGAATTGATATCAAGAACTTGAAGAAGCATGTATTTTTAATTTATATCTCCAAGGTTATCTATAAAACTGTTTACAGAGTGTTCTACAAATATTTGGCTAATAAGTGAAAGAAAAGAAGGGGGTTAAGATAGGCATTTTCATAAGACAAATCTGCTTTTTTTAAAATTTTGATTCTTTTACTGAAACTTAGAACCAGTTTCCTTCTTTCTAAAAAAAAAAAAAGAAATAAGATTATTATGTCATCAAGAAGGTTGTGATAAATGATTTTTTATATTTTTAATGTTTTTTTTTTTTTTTGAGAGAGAGAGAAGGGGCAGAGAGAGGGAGACACAGAATTGAAGTAGGCTCCAGGCTCTGAGCTGTCAGCCCGACGTGGGGCTCAAACTCACAAACCAAACCCTGAGATCATAACCTGAGCCAAGGTTGGATGCTTAACCGACTGAGCCACCCAGGTGCCCCAATAAATGATTTTTATAAAATGCACATTATAATTTAGTAAGTTGTATTGCATATACTAAATATTCAATAAATAATATTGATTTCCCATGCCTTAAAACCGTGCTGGATTTATACTGTAAATGGAAATATTTTTGATGGCCGCCATCTGCCCTCTTCCTCATAAGTGCAGGATTTACGACGGAAGATCACTTCTTGCCATGTTGTGAAATTAGTGTGGGATGATAAATTCCATTTAACACACAGGGGAACATACCCTCCTCCTTTTACATGGTATAACTGGGGTACCCAAGGAGTCTTCTCTCAACAAATCTGATAATTGTCCTGGAAACTTTAATTTTGTGTAGTGTGTATATGAAGAGAAGATTCTTGAAAGTTTATCATCATTATGTGAACATAGCAATGGGACAACCAGCAGTAGTTGCAACCTATCAGCCTGTTCATTCTTGTGTTCATTCAGTCAATAAAAATGAAAAGCTCTACGTTTAAGGTAAGGTTTTAAATACTGAAGCTTACCTCAGAAGGAAGAGACAGGCAACAAAATAAATATAAAATATAATATAGAAAGTCAAATTTTGAATATGGTATGGTGTAAAATAAGAGAGGAATGGAGGATAAGGAAGGTCCAGGGCTTTAAAATGTTCTAATAGAGTTAGAGAAGACCTCGCTGAGATGGTAACATATGAGAAAAGTCTTGAGGAAGACGAAGCACATCACCATACATAAGTCTTAGGGAAGAATATTCCAGAAACACAAAGCATGAATTGTAATGGCCTGAGGTCACAGAGTTAGTGGATGCGGTTATGTATTTTAAAGTGTGGTTAGACTTTGCAGCAACTGCAGAGATTTCAAGATTTACTTAGACTGAAACAGGAAGCTTTTTTGGAGGGTTTTAGATGAAACGGGGAACTCTTAATGATGCAACTCACTCTTAAATGGGCGTTTTCTGTCTGGTGTATTAAGAAGCAACAGACAGTAAAAAGGTTAGAGACAGAGAGAAGGCCAATGTAATGATCCAAATAAGACACCAATAATAACCAATAGCTGGTTAGATTTACAATCGTGTTGTAAAAGTAGAACAAATGTTCTCTTACTGACAAATTCGAAGAATTAAGAATGACAATTCATTGGCATAAGAGAGTAGAAATTGTGGGAGACTTGGATTTGGAAGGAAGAAGAGAAGCTCATTTAAGGGCACGTTTGAGATGTTCATTTTGTATCTAAATACAGATGTAAGTACAGACTGGGTTGATGGTATAAATTTTGGACATATAATCACACTGATAGTATTGAAACTGGGAATAGATAAGATTACCAGAGAGGAAGGATATACAGGGAAGTGATGAATTCTAGGATTAAGCCTAGGGCACATCTACATATAAAAAATAGTAAACATAAGAAATAAATTGTAATGGAGAGAATGAAGAAGCAGAAAATTAAATTGTAAGAAAACGAGGAGAAAATAGTATCCTGGAGGCCAAAGTAAAGTTTTTGTAACGAAAGAAGGTAATTAATTAACTTGCAAATATTGTTGACAGAACAAAGACGAAGCTGGAGAATTGGTTGTTATTAGTGATTTGGAGGTGACTGGTAATAATAATTTTGATGGAATGATGGGGTAAAAACTTCATTAGAGAGACAAAGGAAGGACTGGAATTGTAGTAATGGAGTGCTTGACTCTTTTAAACAATGTTGGGAAAAGCAATGGATGGCATATATTGCAATTCCAAAGATTTTTCTTTCTGTTCTTACTCCAAAGAAGATTTTCACAGAAACTTATAATAACGTGCTTATCAAGATCCATGAAAATACTCAGACTCATAACGTTGCTACCTCTGATCACTACTGGAATGTCATACTGAGGTTGAGTTCCAGAAGTGAGATCCTAATTCTTTGCTCCCATATATAAACAGGGGAAACTGAAAGGCAGGCAGGGTCTCTGGTGAAAACTGAAACCAACATAAATGTCTTTCCCTGAAAGTAGGCAAACCTTTCTCTCCTTTTGCTACATAGTACTAAGACCAAACATAAATAATTTCCTTCTTGCTCCAGGAAATTGCTCTAGAAGACAGGGACATGAAACTACTAAACAGCTTTCTTCTCAGAAATAACATCTTTCTCATCAAGAATCTTTTCAGGACCCTAACCTTTCTGGGCCCACCAATTCAAAACTATAATAACATAGTTGGGGAATTAAAACCAGTGTCTCTCCTCACAAGTTATAATTTAAAATTACCACAGGACTTAAAGCCTCTTCTAATTTCTCTATTTTGGTACACTACTAAGACTGTGAAGGAAGTGCTGTCCTTTTCTCTACTAAACATTTCTTTACTAAACATACTATTTGCTTGACCAACATAACAAGAACATGTGACAAGTGACACTGTGAATCCATAAGATTTTAATCTTTGCAATGAGATTTATACTCTTTTTGGAGTGACAACCATTTGTTTTCTTATACAGTCTCCTGGTGAAGCGCATATCCATGATAGTTTCAACTGGATACCTAAAAAAGAAATTAACGTGTATTTATTTTTGAGAGAAAGAGAGAGTGCAAGTTGGAGAAGGGCAGAGAGAGAGGGAGACACAGAACCCGAAGCAGGCTCCAGGTTCTGAGCTGTCAGCACAGAGACTGAAGCAGGGCTTGAATGCATGAGCAGTGGGATCACAACCTGAGCCAAAGTCAGACTCTTAACCAACTGAACCACCCAGGCGCCTCTCAACTGGATACTTTGAAGCACTTCTAAGGTCACTTGTTCAGACTCCTTGAGGGAAACAATGAGTGTTTTTAGGGTAACAGAGCTATTCAGGATTACTTTTCTCACTTCAATCTCTTCTGACACCCACACACTAGAACTTCTTGTAAGGGACATGGATTATGTCGACTTTGAGGGAATCTAGCATTGTTTGGTGACAATAGAAGACACTTTTTCTGAACAGAGTAATTTCAAATAAGAGGAGTCTTGAAGTTGTCATTGGCAGTCCTTCCTAGGAAGGTAGACAGGTTATGCGTACTATGTTTTGTGTTAGATAGGCCACTATAAGAGAAACTCTTACAAATTGATGGAAAGTTGTCTCCATACACTTAAGTACAGTGTTATGGTTGCATAACAAAAACTAGAACTGGGGATAGGAGTCAAACTAGTTGGGTCTTCATTTACTCTAATAACTAACAGCATTTCTTAGTTTTATGGCACTTACAACTTATGCAATTTAGTGGGCTTTTATAATCAAATAATACAAAATTATAACTGAGAAATTCTTAGAAATCACTGCAAGGTCTTAGAAGGACCTTAGAATGATCGCTGTGCAAGTGATCAGTTTTGAAGATTAAGCTTCATTATTTTACAGCCAATTCCATTAGAGGTGCTTCTATTGTGCAGACACAAAAGATTACAAATATTTGCCCTCCATTCAAATAGGGGAAAAGTGTCCAACAGGTGACAGGTAACTGTCTGCTATGTGGGTCAGATTGACATTATGGAGTCAGGCAGCAATAATGGTATTTCTTCTGGTGAATGTTGGATTAAATGTTCTTAAAAAGAATGATTTAACTAGACATAAAGTAAATGGCAAGGAACTGCCAATAAGGGCTTGCAAGATTTCTTCTATGCGTGCACCCATCCCAGACCCTATAACATCAGTAACACTGGAGAGCTGATGCTTTAGACTGAGCACATCAAATTATGCCAGGAATGATGACAGCTGCTTCCAGGTTGGTAGTAGTTCATAAGTCAATTCTGGCAGTGGGATGATAATGAAGTTTTTCACCACTGTATTCATTTAATGAAGACAAATCTGGCAGAGTGATGGTATTCTCTGCCACCGCTGGGACAATCACACGAGGTTATTGAGGTTGCCTGCTTGAGTCTGTATGTCAAGGTCACAAGTGTCCTTCATCTCACTAGTTAAGATCTGTCACCTACTTCCCAAAGGAGCCAGATGATCATTTTCCTAGAAGAATGGGCTTTAACCTAGGAAATTGAAAAAGGATTTACCATTCTCTCACTAAAGTTGACCCCTAAAAAAAGAGAAGGCTTAAAAACCAGTTTGAATGGGGTATATGGAAGAATATACTGGTAACAGTGATAAAGTCAGAATTATCTCTCAGTGTATATGGACATCATATGTAATTGTGAAATTAAAAAGAAAAAAATCCAAAGTTGTGACCATTCAGTCAGCCTTGCTAGTAGCACATTTTAGTCAGGATCAGAGTGGGAAAGAAAAGAAAAAAGGGAACATTGTTGATGTTTGGCCACTCTAACTTTTATTACATCAAATAGGCTTCCCTTTTTTATTTTCCATTCTAAAACTATTGGATACCCGTGAGTTTCACTAGGTAGTGAGGCCCTTGCAGAGTATGTCTATATTCATCTTTTAAGGATTATTTTTGGAAAGTCTGTGTCCTTAGATAATCCACTTCTGTACTTAATGATATTTGCCATATTTGGGTGCAAGTGTCACGGTGTACTTAGAAAATACTATGTTGAGATTGACAGTAGCTGGGAAGAGAGTGCGATTTTTAGATCACATCAAATCTGTGTACATCATATGCATCTTATGTAACAGAGATCTGTCATTCAGTGCCTTAGTATCTGTGCAATTCACCCAGCTAGGAAAACAGCACTTTCATATTCTGAAACCATTCTATAGAACCCATAATAGCAGTGGTAGAGAGTTGAATAAATATCTATAACTTGTAAGATGGTCTGTGGTACTATGGTACTATGCCCAATTCACCCTGAGGTACATATTCATATATATGGAAAAAGTCAAGGCTCTATAAGTGTCATTAGATCTTGTTCATGTGTACAGTAATTTTTCCCCCTGGAAATCCAGGAATTTCATGTTACTTTTATAACCATAGTGGTTTTAGGCAGGGACCTTCGCATCATCAATTGCATGATGAGTGTGCAAACCTGAGTATGTTCCACATGCTATTCCCTATGTTTAGTCCAGTTTTCAGAGTGTGTATATATGTAATATCAGCTCTAGTTTATAATTTGATTATTGTACTTTCTTTCATAAGGTATAAGCCATATGATAGTGCTTTTGGCAGTCCTATTTTGGATCACCTATAGACTAACCACACTAGGCCACTGGCAGTGGCCTATGATTAATATAGAATGCGAATCTATGGGGGCGCCTGGGTGGCGCAGTCGGTTAAGCGTCCGACTTCAGCCAGGTCACGATCTCGCGGTCCGTGAGTTCGAGCCCCGCGTCAGGCTCTGGGCTGATGGCTCAGAGCCTGGAGCCTGTTTCTGATTCTGTGTCTCCCTCTCTCTCTGCCCCTCCCCCGTTCATGCTTTGTCTCTCTCTGTCCCAAAAATAAATAAACGTTGAAAAAAAAAATTTAAAAAAAAAAGAATGCCAATCTATGGATGGCATGCTATAGCCAGAGTTCAGCCGATTACATGAAATAACCAATACAAAACAATAACAATGCTTTACTATTATTTTGATGGAATGTTAAAGCACTCTGTTGTGTTCCATCTTTGTTCCTCTATCCCATGTTGTCCATTTCTCTTTCTATCTTGGGCAGAGAACTGTATTATTTTCTAACATACTTTGTGTCCACCTCCTTTCATGATCTGGATTCTAAACGAGCCTAGAAGAAATAACTCATTCCTCACACTGTGCTCATACTATATGCAAATTCAAATTGTTCCCAGCATTTCTAGAGTGAAAAGCTATTACCTTGTACTCAGGGTTCTCCTATAAATATATCAGGAGGTCACACTATTTCAGAGTAGTAACAACTTCACAAGAGATCCTCCAATTTGTGGTTAGGACCCCAAAAGAATGTATCCCAAAGAAATGTGTTATTTTATTATTACAAAATTTCCTTTATTTGCATGTACAGCAGGGAATAGTTGAATATTAATTATAGTTTCATAAAAAACTATATCTAGAAAAACATATTATTTAAGTGATAAATCAAATTCATAGTTATATACTTAAGGTTGAATGACATAGCTCAACAAGTGGGTAAAAAACATTATGTTTTAACATAAAATGAACATTTTAAGGATGATACTCCCAATATTTCAATGAAAGGTCTTAGATAACATTTTTTGATATGTATGTATGTATCTTAAACATTCACCTCTTTGAAAACTGTTGAGACTAAACTGGGAAGGCATAAATTAACAAATAAAAAAACCACACACATACACACACACACACACACACACACACACACACAACAAAAATAAAAGCTTCACATACATTTGTTGATTGTAAGAAGTGTTATCATAATTTTATTTTTTCTATAAATCCTTCATTGCCTAATTAAAAACTTTTAAACTGTGCATTATTTGTCAAAAGTTTTTATATTAGTAAGGTGTGAATTTCATATAATGACTAAAAAATAGTTTTTGAAAAGTTTTAAACAAACTTTAATTTTTAGAACAATTTATATTTACAAAACAAACACACAATAATACAGAGTTCCCATATACCTCACAGACAGATTTCCTGATCATTAATAGATTATATTAGTATTGTACATTTGTTATAATTAGTGAGTTAATATCAATGCATTAACATTAACTATAATCTATATTTTTATTTAGAATTATTTTTTACCTAATGCCCAACTCTTGTTCCAGAATTCCATCCAAGATGCCATATTATAATTTGTTGTCATGAGTTTTTAGATTTTTCTAGATTATGACAGTTTCTCAGACTCTCCTTTGTTTTTGATGATCCTGACAGTTTTAAAGTGTACTGGTCAGGTAGTTTGCAGAATGCCCCTCAGTTGGGACCTGTATGATAATTGTCTCACGATTACACTGGAGTTTTGGATTTAGGAGAAGAATACCACAGAAGTAAAGTACCATTTTCATCACATCGTATCAAGGGCACATATCACTGTTGATGATATGCTTACCCTCATTCAGATAGTGTTAGATTTATGCATTGTAAAATTACATTTTTTCACCCTTTCTAGACTATACTTTTTGGGAGGAAGTCATTACATACATTCCACATAGGAGAACCTTAACAAGAAACCCACAACTAATACACTTAATGGTGAGAAATAGAACATTTCTTCCACTAAATTGAGAATAAGGCAATTTTATCCTTTCTCAGGACACTTTTTCCACATTGTACCAAAAAGTTCTTGCTTGTGAAAGGGAAGAAATTATGCTGATTAGGACTAAAGAGAAGATTGTTTTTATTAAAGACCTGATTGTTTTTGTAGAAAATCCCAAAGAAGCTAGGAAAAGCACTCCTAGACCCAAGAAGTGATTATAGCATGATTGCTTACCATCTAAATTCTTCTGGTAAATCCATGTTTTCATTTGTATTATTGTCCTTCTGCTGAAAGAACATTTTATAAAGTTTTTTTTTTTTTTATTTTGAGAGAGAGAGAAAGAGAGAGAAGATGAGTGGAAGAGGGGCAGAGAGAGAGAGGATGAGTGGAAGAGGGGCAGAGAGAGAGAGAGAGAGGGAGAGAAAGAATCCCAAGAATCCCAAGCAGGCTTCATGCTGTGGGCACAGAGCTCCATGCAGGGCTCCCTCTCACAACTGTGAGATCATGACCTGAGTTGAAATCAAGAGTCAGATGCTTAGCTGACTGAACCACCCAGGCACCCCTAAAGAACACTTTTATAGTGCAGCTCTCCTACAGATGAATCATGTCAGTTCTGTTATATGTGAAATACATTTATTTCACCTTTATTTTTTTAAATTTTGGTTTACTGATTTTAAAATCAAGAGTTTTTTCATCATATTCATAGGTTATGCTGTTATGGCATGTTGAACTTCTTAGAAATGTATGTTTATATTTTTTCTCTTTTTTTATTAACTTGTTTTATTTTTTTTTAATTTATATCCAAATTAGTTGGCATATAGTGCAACAATGATTTCAGGAGTGGATCCCTTAGTGCCCCTTACCCATTTAGCCCATCCCCCCTCCAAAAACCCCTCCTGTAACACCCTCCTGTAACATGATATGTATGTATGTATCTTAAACATTCACCTCTTTGAAAACAGTTGAGACTGGGAAGGCATAAATTAACAAATAAAGAAAACCACACACACACACACACACACACACACACACACACACACACACCAAAAATAAAAGCACATACATTTGTTGATTGTAAGAAGTGTTATCATAATTTTATTTTTTCTATAAATTCTTCATTGCCTAATTAAAAACTTTCAAACTGTGCATTTGTCATATATGGCTTTTATGGTCTCAAGATACACTCCTTGTATCCCTACTTTCTTGAGGGTTTTTATCAAGAAAGGATGCTGTATTTTGTTAAATGCTTTCTCTGCATCTATTGAGAGGATCATATGGTTCTTGTCCTTTCTTTTCTTGATGTGATGAATCACATTAATTGTTTTGTGGATATTGGACCAGCCCTGCATTGCAGGTATAAATCCCACTTGGCCGTGATGAATAATTTTTTTAATGTATTGTTGGATCTGGTTGGCTATTATTTGTTGAGGACTTTTGCATCCATGTTCATCAGGGAAATTGGACTATAGTTCTCTTTTTTAGTGGGGTCTCTTTCTGGTTTTGGAATCAAGGTAATGCTGGCTTTATAGAAAGAGTTTGGAAGTTTTCCCTCCATTTCCATTTTTTGAAATAGCTTCAAGAGAATATACTCTTCCTTAAATGTTTAGTACAATTCCCCTGGAAAGACATCTGGCCCTGGACTCTTGTTCTGGGGGAGATTTTTGATTACTAATTCGATTTCCTTACTAGTTATGGGTCTGTTCAAATTTTCTATTTCTTCCTGTTTCAGTTTTGGTAGTGTATATGTTTCTAGGAATTTGTCCATTTCTTCCAGATTGCCCATTTTATTGGCATATAATTGCTCATAATATTCTCTTATTATTGTTTTTATTTCTACTGTGTTGGTTGTGATCGCTCCTCTTTCATTCTTGATTTTATTTATTTGGGTCCTTTCCTTTTTCATTTTTATCAAACTGGCTAGTGGTTTATCAGTTTTGTTAATTCTTTCAAAGAACCAGCTTCTGGTTTCATTGATCTGTTCTATTGTTTTTTTTTTTTTTTTTTTTTTGGTTTCGATAGCACTGATTTATGCTCTAATCTTTATTATTTCCTGTCTTCTGCTGGTTTGGGGTTTTATTTGCTATTCTTTTTCCAGCTCCTTAAGGCATAAGGTTAGGTCGTGTATCTGAGATCTTTCTTCCTTCTTTAGGAAGGCCTGGATTGCTATATACTTTCCTCTTATGACCACCTTTGCTATGTCCCAGAGGTTTTGGGTTGTGGTATTATCATTTTCATTGGTTTCCATATACTTTTTAATTTCCTCTTTAACTGCTTAGTTAGCCCATTCATTCTTTAATAGGATGTTCTTCAGTTTGCAAGTATTTGTTACCTTTCCAAATTTTTTCTTGTGGTTGATTTTGAGTTTCATAGCGTTGTGGTCTGAAAATACTCACTGTATGATCTAGATTTTTTTGTACTTACTTAGGGCTGATTTGTGTCCCAGTATGTGGTCTATTCTGGAGAACATTCCATGTGCACTGGAGAAGAATGTATATTCTGCTGCTTTAGGATGAAACGTTCTGAATATATCTGTTAAGCCCATCTGATCCAATGTGTCATTCAAAGCCATTGTTTCCTTCTTGATTTTTTGATTAGATGATCTGTCCATTGCTGTGAGTGAGGTGTTGAAGTCTCCTACTATTATGGTATTACTATCAATGAATTTCTTTATGTTTATGATTAATAGATTTATATATTTGGGTGCTCCACATTTGGTACATAAATGTTTACAATTGCTAGGTCTTCTTGGTGGATAGACCCCTTAATTATGATATAATGCTCTTCTGCATCTCTTGATACAGTCTTTATTTTAAAGACTAGACTGTATCTAGATTGTCTGGTATAAGTATGGCTACTCTGGCTTTCTTTTGTTGATGATTAGCATGATGGATGGTTCTCCGTCCCCTTACTTTCAATCTGATGGTGTCTTTAGGTCTAAAGTGGGTGTCTTGTAAACAGCATATAGATGGATCTTGTTTTCTTCTCCATTCTGTTACCCTATGTCTTTTGATTGGAGCATTGAGTCCATTGACATTTACAGTGAGTACTGAAAGATTTGAATTTATTGCCATTTTGTTGCTTGTAGAGTTGGAGTTTCTAGTAGTGTTCTCTGGTCCTTTCTAATCTTTGTTGCTTTTGGTATGTATGTATGTATGTATGTATGCATGTATTTATATTTTCATCGTTTCTCCCCTCAGAAAGTCCCCCTTAAAATTTCCTGCAGGGCTGATTTAGTGGTCACAAATTCCTTTAATTTTTGTTTGTCTGGGAAACTTTTTATCTCTCCTTCTATTTTGAATAACAGCCTTGCTGGATACAGGATTCCTGGCTACATATTTTTCTGATTCAGCACACTGAATATATCCTGCCACTCCTTTCTGGACTGCCAAATTTCTGTGGATAGGTCTGCTGCAAACCTGATCTGTCTTCCCTTGTATTTAGGGACTTTTTTTTCCCTTGCTGCTTTCATGATTCTCTCTTTGCCTGAGTATTTTGTGAATTTGACTATGATATGCCTTTTTGATGGTAGGTTTTTGTTGAATCTAATGGGGGTCCTCTGTGCTTCCTGGATTTTGAGGTCTGTGCCTTTCCCTAGGTTAGGAAAGTTTTCCGCTATGATTTCCTCACATAACCCTTCTGCCCCTATTTCTCTCTTCCTCTTCTGGGACCCCTATGATTCTGATGTTATTCCTTTTTAATGAGTCACTGGTTTCTCTAATTCTTAAATCATGGCATTTTACCTTAATCTCTCTCTTTTTTTCTGCTTCATTATTCTGTATAAGTTTGTCCTCTATATTGCTGATTCTCTGTTCTGCCTCATCCATCCTTGTAGCCGCTGCATCCATCCGTGGTTGCAGCTCAGTTATAGCATTTTTAATTTCATTCTGACTATTTTTTACTTCTTTTATCTCTGTAGAAGGGGATTCTAATCTATTTTCAACTCCAGCTAGTATTCTTATTATCATGATTCTAAATTCTGGCTCAGACATCTCGCTTGCATCTGTGTTGGTTAAATCCCTGGCTGTCGTTCCTTCCTGCTCTTTCTTTTGGGGTGAATACTTTTGTTTTGTCATTTTGAAGGTAGAAACGGAATTAATGAGGTAGGAAAATTAAAATTAAAAAATTAAAATTAAAAAAATATTAAAATTAAAAAAATTAAACACACACACACACACACACACAAAAAAAACATCGAATAAATGATCTAGATCCTAGGTGTGTTTTGGTCTGGGTGTTGAAAGTGGTTTGACAGATTAGAGAAAAAAAGGGGGGTGGAGGAAATCGTTTGAGAATTTGAAAAAATGTATATACTGAAGTAGACTAAAATGAGATGATGGGAGTAAAATAGAATTTGAAAAAATTTACACAAAAGTAAAGAATGTAGTAGGAAAAAAAGAAAATATTTTTAATAAAAATTAAAAACAAAAATCATTTTTTTTCTCTTTCTATATTCAAGAAAAAGGAAAAGAAAAAAAAAGAGAAAAGAAATCTTTTGAAAATTTGAAACAGTGAATACACTGTAGTGGACTAAAATAAAATGATGGAAGTCAAATAGAGATAAAAATTTACATAAAAGCAACAAATATAGTAAGAAATTAAAAATATTTTTAATAAAAATTGAAAATAAAAATTAAGTTTTTCTCTTTCTGTATTCAAGAAAAAATAGTGTAAAAGAGAAAAAAGAAGAAGAAAGAAAGAAAGAAAAAATGGACACACCTGCTAACAGATTGAAACAGGACTGAAATTACTTCGTTTTCCCCTCAAGTCAGACTATGTAGTCAGACTTTATAGTCCATAAACTAAGTAGGCAGTGAGACTTGTGTTCTTGAAGAGTGAGGTTGGCCCAGTTGGGCAGGGCTCAGTGTAACAGCTCCGTTCTCCACTAGATGGTGCTGCTAGCCCACTGGGGTGGAGGGTTGTAGTGCCTGTAGGTGTGTACGTGGATGCGCAGGAGCAGTGAAAATGGCGTCACTCTGCTACCCAGTCTCTAGTATAGGAACTTTTCTCTCCAATCAGCAATCGTGCACCTGTCCTCCGTCTTCAGCTTTCGTCCACTCCCTGCTTCTTCACTTCCACACCCTGCTTCCGTGACCAAGCCCCAGGCAGTACCTCTCTCCTGAGTTTTATCTCAGATGCGGCTGTTTTCCACGGCCTCTTACTTCTGAAGGACTGCAGCTTTGACCCGTTCTGCCCCTCTGTGGGAAGGTCTCACCGAGCAATGGCCAAATGTTGGCTTCACCCAAGAACGCTTGCTGGACCCTGCTGCTGCCGGTGCCCTGGACTGTGGCCAGGTGTCAGCCCACCCCAAAAAAAGTTCTCGAGATAGTGTAGCAGCAGTTTTTCAGGGATTATGGAAAATCACAACACACATCTGGCACCAGCTTCACCCTTAAGGACCTTGTTCCAGCACCAGCGAATGTGGCTGTTCTCTGGGGTCTGCTGTGACCGGGTGGCTTCAACAGTCTCTACCAAATGTCCTTCCAGCAGTGGAACCGCTTTTCCCCATGTGGCCTGAGAACCTCCTGGCTCCCACTCTGTTCCTGGGGATTCGCCCTTCCCATCAGAGCACTGCCAGGTATCGAGCTGGGGAGTTGCAGCCTTTGCGCTCCCCTTATTTACAGTCTTAATGCAATTTAAACCCTCTCCTTTCTCCTTTCTCCATTTTTAGTTTAGTCCCATGGCTGTTTCCAATTTTCCACTTTCTCTCCAGCTGCTTTTGGGGAGAGGTGCTTTTCCCATATCCCCCCCCCCAACCCCAGTCTCTGTCCTTTCTCTGCTCACAAAGCACCTCCCTTCCTGTGTCTTCTCACTCCCCAAGTCACATCTCCGCACCTGTACCTGCTGAAATCTGTGGTTCAGGTTGTGCAGATTGTTGTGTTAATCCTCCAATCAGTTTTCTAGGTGTGTAAGATGGTTTAGTGTTGGTCTGGCTGTATTTCGTGGACGTGAAACACACAAAAAAACTTCCATGCTGTTCTGCCATCGTGGCTCTTCCCTCTGTATGTGGTCAGTCATTATGACTTTGCTTTTTTTTTTTAAACTTCTCCCTTACTTCAATCCTGTTCTTCTCTCCTTCTGGGAATCCAGTTGCATGAATATAAAACCACTTTGTATTTTCCACAGGAAAATTACCTCACATGAAGAGGAAAGACATTTGAGGGATATAGGATACTAGAGATATGTATAGAAAGAAAGTTGAAAAATTGAAACTAACTCGATGTCTGATAGTATTAAGCAATCATTATGTTAGCTGTAATGACAATTTTATGATTATGTTATTTTTAAAGAGGCTTTGTTTCTTTAATGTCGATTTATTTTTTCAAGAGACAGAGCACGGGCAGGGGAGAGGCAGAGAGAGAGGGAAACACAGAATCCAAAGCAAGATCTAGGCTCTGTGCTGTCAGCACAGAGCCCTATGTGGGGGTTGAACTCATGAACCATGAGATCATGACCTGAGCCAAAGTCAGACACTGGTCTGACTGAGCAAGCTAGGCGCCCCAAGAGGCTTTATTTCTTTAAAGATAAATGTAAAGTGTATATAGGTAAATGTAAACTGTAAGTAGATCTGGGTTTTACTTCAAAATATTCTTCAGTGAGGGTATTGAGTGGGAATATAAAATAAACAAGATTGACTATGGTTTTGTCTATGATTTGACAGCTATTAAGGTTGTTGTGTGAATTGATTATCCTATTCTTTGTATATTTATGCATGTTTAATTTTCCTTAATGAAATAAAAAGAATAGAGTGAAAAATAAACATAATATTGTATTAGTCATGAATGCATTCATGCTTAAGTAATGACTACAAAAATAAAGACAACAATAAGATCAGAATGTAAAAGTTGAGAAATGTGAGATAATGGGAGGAGACATAGCTGATTGAGGGAGTTTGCAAAATTTCCGTCATTTAACTAGCGGAAGATACCCCATTTTTATTCTTTCCATCTTTATTGACACTTTTTAAGTGATTGTTTCAATTCTTCCATTGAATCTTTTGTCATAATTTTGCATCATAAGCTCCAAGCACACTAATTCTTATTAATCTTCTGAATACCAGTTAGTCTTGATGTGTGGGTATTCTAAACATTGTACATTTCGGACAATCAAATAAGCCTAAAGTTTTATACATTTATTCCTAGTTCCCTTATTTCTTTCCTACCCATTTTTTCTAATTTACTAAATTATGTGCTAGTAAACAAGTTTTTGTGGCATTTACATTGTTTTAGTTTTTTTAACATTGGTTTTTTATATGGGTAAATTTTAGTTAATTTGTGCTATAACAAGAGTATTAGCTTACTTTCTTCTATGTGGTTTGCTCATCATTGTAAGTACAATTTATCATATACATTCTTGATTTTCATTTGAATTGAAATAACTTTGACTATTCTATATTAAAATCTAATATGCACTAGGATTTATAGCTGGATATTTTTTATTCTGTCCATGGATTTGTCTATACTATATAAAACAATATTACTCTTTTTTAAACAATGAGACTTTGTAAGTCATCTGTCATACTGTAAAATAACCCATTTCTCACTATTCTTTTTAAACATTTTCAAAATACTCTTGGGCATTTATCCTTCTGCATAAGCCATCAGATAATTTTATCCAATTACAATTCTTCTTGTAAAGCTAGAAATGAATAAGTGAGTAGGCAGGACATAAAACATACGGTACTTTATTAAGTACTGAACAAAAACTGATCCACCATCAGGTAGGCAATTATTGGCTAGTGACAATATTTTAGCTCTTCATGAAAGACTTATAATTTTGTAAAATTCTATTAAAGAAAGCTACTTTTATCCCAAATAAAGACTTCAAATATGGTTTATTTATTTCTTTTGTGAGCATATTGAATAATAAGTTGAATCCTTAGGAATAATGTCTGAAAAACTCTTTAAATATTTTCATCATGCTTTCTCCAATTTCTTTGTGTGTGTGTATGTGTGTATGCGCACACACACGTGGGGGATCGTGAGGGGGGATAATGAGTAGTAAAATGTGAATTTAAAATAATAAGACATAAATTTATATTGGAATTGCATGGTTCTAAATAAATTAAGTTAAACACAGTTTTCTTAGTAAAATAATCTTATTAGAAAATCAATGTAACTTTAATGAGAATGATTTGTATCTATCAAAATTTTTAAGAAAAAAATGTTAAAACTCACTTGAATTTTATCTGATAGCAATTTTATCTATAAAAACATTTTAAGGGCAGTTTAGTCAGTTAAAATAGGAAAATATTTTAATTCAAGTGGTTAAATCAAAAGTTTAAATACTAAGTCCTGTGGCAATTCCTTACATTTATGAAATAAATATGAATTTGGTATTCATCATGTTTTATAAAGTTCAATATGAAAGTAGCCAAAGCATATGTTTTAATATAAATTATAAATTGATGTACTAAGTTATGCCATGATTAAGATATAAATATATGAAATTTAAAATGACCACTTGAAAAAAAATATATGTGCTAGTATAGTTTATGCTGGGGATTAAGAAGTTGTTTTGAAGAGAACAATTATAAATTATTTATTTCATGAGTGGCAAGTACATTATAAATATATTCCAACAAAGTAATCTTTAGATTAATAATGTTTTGTCTAATTGATATGAATAAAAATAATCATTTTTCATGACATGTAGACATTCTAAAATATGCAAAATATTTTTCATATACTTGTACTTATAAATTATTCAACTAAAATGTAATACGTTTTGAAAAATTTGTGCTTCTACAATTATTTTTGTAAAAGTTAAAATTGCATTTGAGGGGCGCCTGGGTGGCGCAGTCGGTTAAGCGTCCGACATCAGCCAGGTCACGATCTCGCGGTCTGTGAGTTCGAGCCCCGCGTCAGGCTCTGGGCTGATGGCTCAGAGCCTGGAGCCTGTTTCCGATTATGTGTCTCCTTCTCTCTCTGCCCCTCCCCCATTCATGCTCTGTCTCTCTCTGTCCCAAAAATAAATAAACATTGAAAAAAAAATTTAAAAAATAAAAATAAAAAAAAAATAAAATTGCATTTGAATCTGTAAACTTTAGATATTAACACCCAAGGCAGTATGTAAAGTAACATCAAAACTAGTGGTAATCTGAGTCAGATCAGCATCATAGAAGCATCAGACATCCCTTATTTTTGTTACCCTCCTCAGCAACAGAAATTCATCATGCATCCACAGACAGAGGTATCTTTGAGGGAGTTGTGGAATCCAAGATCATATACAAAGGGCCCTAGAATGAGTTTCAACCACTCATGTATCAGGTAATAAGCAATCACACCTCAGTTTTTGCTGTGGATCCTGATGTGGCACATGAATAGGCTCCAGCCCTTCTTGTTAATGGCTGAGGAGCCCCAGGAAAACACTGACTTAGACAAAAAAAAAAAAAAAAAAAAAGCTTATTTGGCAGTTCAAGTTTCCAAAACAGAAGTTTCAGCACATCACTGGAACCAAAGAATGAGTTTGGATGAATTGGAGTGGAGTACCAAATCCTGACCTATATGACTGAGGGGTAGGAAAAGCCAGGGAGAGTGGCAGATAAGACTCTGGGGGCACACTAAAAGAAAGCAAGAGGCATCACATTTTCTGATTTCAAACTATGCTCCAAATATATGGTAATCAAAAAAGTATGGTGCTAGTATAAAAATAGACCAGTAGAGTATAACTGAAAGCCAAGAAATAAACACATATATAGTCAACTAATATTAGACAAAGGAGACAAGAATACCCAATGGGGAAAGCGTAGTCTCTTCCACAAATGGTGGTGAGAAAATTGGATAACCACATGCAGAAGTATGAATTGACCTCTAGCTTACATTGTACCCCACTCACAAAAAATGAACTTGAAATTGATTGAAGACTTAAAACATAAGATCTGAAACCATAAAACTTTTTGAAGAAAACTAGGGAAGGAGCTAATGAGAAAGAAGGAACGAAGAAGAATCTCCTTAAATTTGGCCTTGGCAACAATTTTCTGGATAAGATGCCAAAAACAAAAGCAACAAAAGCAAAAATAAGTAGAACTGCATCAAACTAGGAAATTTCTTCGCAGCATAAGAAACTATCAACAAAATGAAAAGGCAGCCTGTGGAATGGGAAAAGAATATTTGCGAATCATACATCTGATAAGGGGCTAGTACTCAAAATATATATGAAGAACTCATACAATTCAACAGCAAAACAATCAAACAAACGTCTCAAACAATCCAAGTAAAAAATGTGCAAAGGTCTGAAGGGGCATTTTTCTTTTCTTTTTTTCTTTCTTTTTTTTTTATTTATTTTTTATTTTTTTATTTTTTATTTTTTATTTTTTTTTATAATATATGAAATTTATTGTCAAATTGGTTTCCATAAAACACCCAGTGCTCATCCCAAAAGGTGCCCTCCTCAATACCCATCACCCACCCTCCCCTCCCTCCCACCCCCCATCAACCCTCGGTTTGTTCTCAATTTTTAAGAGTCTCTTATGCTTTGGCTCTCTCCCACTCTAACCTCTTTTTTTTTTTTTTCCTTCCCCTCCCCCATGGGTTTCTGTTAAGTTTCTCAGGATCCACATAAGAGTGAAACCATATGGTATCTGTCTTTGTCTGTATGGCTTATTTCACTTAGCATCACACTCTCCAGTTCCATCCACGTTGCTACAAAAGGCCATATTTCATTTTTTTCTCATTGCCACGTAGTATTCCATTGTGTATATAAACCACAATTTCTTTATCCATTCATCAGTTGATGGACATTTAGGCTCTTTCCATAATTTGGCTATTGTTGAGAGTGCTGCTATAAACATTGGGGTACAAGTGCCCCTATGCATCAGTACTCCTGTATCCCTTGGATAAATTCCTAGCAGTGCTATTGCTGGGTCATAGGGTAGGCCTATTTTTAATTTTCTGAGGAACCTCCACACTGCTTTCCAGAGCGGCTGCACCAATTTGCATTCCCACCAACAGTGCAAGAGGGTTCCTGTTTCTCCACATCCTCTCCAGCATCTAGAGTCTCCTGATTTGTTCATTTTGGCCACTCTTACTGGCGTGAGGTGATATCTGAGTGTGGTTTTGATTTGTATTTCCCTGATAAGGAGTGACATTGAACATCTTTTCATGTGCCTGTTGGCCATCCGGATGTTGAAGGGGCATTTTTCAAAAGAAATGCAAATGGCCAACAGGTACATGAAAAGATGCTCAATATCACTAATTCAGGGAAATACAAATCATGACTACAATTGGATAGTATGTCATATCTGTAAAATGGCTGTCATCAAAAAGAAGAGATAATACGTGTTGGTGAAGATGTGGAGAAATGTGAATCCTCGTGCACTGTTGGTGGAATGTAAATTGGCACAGGTACTATGGAAAGCAGTATGGAAATTACTCAAAAATTTAAAATAGAACCAGTATATGATTCAGCAATCCTACTTCTGCCTGTATATCCAAAGGAAACATAAACAGTATCTTCCAAGTGATATCTGCACTCCCATATTCATTGAAACATTATTCTCAAGAGACAATATGCAGTGACCTTGAGGGCATTACGTGAAGTGAAATAATTCAGAGAAAGACAAATACTGCACGATATCACATATATGCAGAATCCAAACAACCAAACTCATAGAAAGAGAAAATAGAGTGGTGGTTATCAGGGGCAAGGGCTTATGGAAATGGGAAGATGTTGGTTAATGCATACAAACTTCCAACTATAAAATGAATGAATTGTGAGGATCTAATGTACAGCATCACAATTAATAATACTGTATTATATACTTGAAAATTGCTAAGAGAACAGATTTTAAATGTTCTCACCACAAAGATAATTAATAATTACACAACATTATGGAGGTGTTAGCTAATACAATGGTGGTAATCATTTTGCAAAATATGTGTATATCAGTTAAATGTGTTGCACATCTTAAACTTACATGATGTTATATGTCAATTATATCTCAGTAAAGCTGGTAAAAAATGAGAGATAATTCACAACAAATTATAATAGCTCACATGTGATTAGATATTTTAGTTTAGTAGTAGTTATTGAAACATTATAGACCTGCAAAAAACTATTCAATTCCCTAACAGCTTACCATTACTAGTAGTATGTTCCCAAGGTAACTGACATTAGAATCACATAAGTTGGGTAAATAAAGGTAAAATAACCACTGTTTAATGGTTGCTTTTTAATTTAAAAATGTTGATTATTTTAAGCACCTTTTCCTTTTTGTAACATTTTTTCATTGTTCCACAGAATGGAAAATAAATTTATTACATATTGTTCTCAGGATTTTATTATCCAGTTTACAAATAATTCTTCAGAGGTTACCATAGAGATTCATAGAGATACATTATACATGCCTAGCAAATATTAAAGACTGACATTATTTCAACTGTCTTAAAATGTTAGAAGAGACATACATTTGATTGTTGTTTCTAAAAATCATCTTAGTATACAAAAATCATATTTTTGTAATTAAATAGAATCTTGCCTATCAAAAAGATAAATATTTTATAAATTGGGAAAAAGTTGTATATGTAGTGTTTCTAGTAACCACAAAAGTGAAAAAAGTCCAGAGACTAATTTGAAATTTTTCTCATCACTGGGGAAATATTTAAAAATTCATAATAAAATCACTTTTGTTTATACTTAGTAACATTCCTCAATAAAAATTAACACAATTATTCATTTCCATATTTCAACAAATGACAAGCCATAATTTTTGTATCTGAATGATGAATATATTTTACATTTGTTAAATCAACCAATATTCAAATAATTAAATATACTTTAAAATAAGCATTACTTTCATACCAATAAAATCCTGTGAAAGCAGATGTGAGGTAGGACATTTTAAATGTTTATACAAATACAAAATTCTTAGTAGAGTACAAGACACCAGAATAGAGCAGTCGTAAGTACATTGATACTGTTCTCTTGGAATTCAAACTTAGTAGTAAGACACATAGGTAAGTAATTGCAATGTACTCCAAATTTAAGTAAAATAAAAACACTGAACAAAATTATAAATTTAAAAAAGAAAATTAAAAAGTAGAAATGAGTAACATTTTGAGATGGTGCTGGTTTTTACCCACCCCTATCTCCTATTATCTACATCTCCTGTTGTCAAGCTCCTACTTTATTTACAAGAGAGATGAGTGTGAATGAAGAGTAGGGCTCTGTAGGGATCTGAACAACACAAGCTACTGTGCATTCTTCCCTGTGTACTGACGGTCTCATGGCAAAGAGCTCATGGAGGAGGGTCAGGAAGGAGTGGAAGCAGAACCCTAGGGTTGGTCAACAGATATTCTACAACCTAGAGAAAGAATTTTGTCTGATCCATGGGGGATTAGAAAAATAGTATATCATTTAAATCAGTAGGGAGACCCTCTTTACCTCCAAGAGTAAGAGTTCAGGTAGAACAGGGGCAGATACAATTCTTTCTGAATTCCCAAGGTGTAATAGTGGCCACTGTACCAAGACATAAATGCAAGAAGCAACTTAATTTTCTGGGACTTGTAATATGATAATCCAACAACTAGATTTTCTAGCAAATGGAGAAAAAAGAAAAAATGAATTGATTTAAGCCCATAGAGATTAAGAACTAATCAGATCATCAGAAGAGCACACAAATTAAGAATAAAACTGCAAAGGACAAAACTATTTAAGAAGATTCAAATATAATATATTTTGGTCTGGCATCAAAGCAAGTGATATTTTTTTATCAATACCTCAAGTGAAGGAAAATATGGTCATTCAAATTTGAGTCCTTAATCAATGACCCGGAAGATCAAGAACAGATTTGTTTAAGAGCACCGAGCCAAAATACAATAAAATGAAAATCATTAGGGAAAAGAATGGAGAATTCGAAAATAAATACAAAACATTTTTTAAAAGATTGTTTTGTGCAGGTTTCAGCCAAGATTGTGGTTGGACCAGCCCTTCTGAGTCTTATGATTGCCAGATGCCCTTCAGCAATAACCATCATGAAACTTTGAAAAAGTAGAGATTTATTACTTACAAGACCTGGAAATTACATGGCACACATAACAAGGTTAAGGATAAAGAGAAAAAGCCCAGAGACCTGGGGTTCTACTTTTATTGGGGTCGATGGTAGAGGCCTAGGGTTTTATGGACTCAGTCTTTATAGGTGAACTTAAAACATAAGAGTGGGAATTTAAAGGGTGGGAAGAGAGAGAGACAGAGAGAGAGAGAGAGAGAGTGATCCAAATGGTTAGTTATCAAAATCAACCAAAGTCTCTAAAAAGGAGCCTCAGCTGTGGAGGGACACACTCTTTACCTAGACTTGTGTGTTTATTCAAGATAGTAGTCTTTGATGTAGACACCTGTTTGAAATGGATACTTGGCAATCAAATCTTCAGTCAGGAACTAGCATTACAGAAAGAAAACACTAATTGTCAAAGTTTACATAAAAAAGAAGAGTAATAAAAGTTTCAAAAGCAGAAATTAAAAAGAGAGAAGCAAAGGCATAAAAAATTAGGAGAAAATTATCTCAACTGAAAACAGATTTAAATCTGAAGGTGAAAAATATCACTGAAATTCTAGAGGACTCATCAAAAACAAACACACAAAAGAATACACAGAAATCTCTAAATCAAAGGAAAATGAGAAAAAAATAAGATTCTAGAGACTGTGAAGTTACTTCAAATATAATGCAATCAGACTGCAATCTGTTTTGAGGGGAGCTTTTTATTTATTGTTTGTTTGTTTGATTTTTGGGTTTTTTTTTTTTTTTTTTTTTTTTTTTTTTTGGCAAAGCCAGTACCTAGAAGACAGTAAAAGAAAATCACAAGATTTTTATGGGAAATAGACTGCTTCTCAAGTCTAAAATCCTACAACACATATGGAGGATGGGAAGAAAGATTCTTCTAAATAGTCTGTCCTATATAAAGTCAGATTTGAGAGGGGTTGTAGGGGGTGGGATACAGTGTCTTGGTGGGAGAACCAGTGTGACATAGTGGGGAAAATAGTGGATATCTTGTTTGTAAAAATCATAGAGAAATCTGTGTGCAACTACTAGAAAGGAAAGGTAATAATAAATGAATTGAGGAATTATATTAGAGCTCTCCAAAATAACAAGAGAAAAAAAAATGAATAACTATTTCAACAAGTGAAAATGATGAATAGTGGAAACAATGACTGAAATAGTTTTAAAATATAACATTAGAAAAATAAATATAACTTTTAAATTACTAATCATTATATCAGTCAGATATTGACAACTGTTGTTAAAAAATAGTGGCTTTAGGGGCACCTAGGTGATTCAGTCAGTTAAGCATCTGACTTCAGCCCAGGTCATGATCTCAGGGTTTGTGGGTTTGAGCCCTGCATCAGGCTCTGTGCTAACCGCTGACAGCTCAGAGCATGGAGCCTGCTTTGGATTCTGTGTCCCTCCTCTCTCTGCCCTTCCCCTGCTTGTTCTGTCTCTCTCTCTCTCTCTGTCTCTCAAAAATAAACATTAAATGTATATATTGAAATAAATATTTAGTATAAATATTTAAGTATATATGTATTTAAAATATAATAAACATATTATGAATATAAATATATATTTATAAATATAAATATAATATATTAATAAAGATATATATGTAGAGGCTGCCAAATTATGCAAAAATAAAAATACAAAACATATCTATTTAATAAAATATACACATAAAATACTCATTATAGTCATTTAAAAAGTGTTTTAAATAAAAGCTGTGGAAAAATGATGCCAGATAACTAAAAAAAAGAGAAGACAGTAATAATATTAAAACAATATGGACTATGACTTAAATATGACATTTAAATGATAGGTATATTGTTTAAGACTGTTTCAACTTGTAATAATTCATTTGTATGACAAAAATTTGGTCAACTGTTTTTTAAGGAGCATAAAAAGATGAAACCCCATTTATGATTGCAAGTTAATTGAATTTCTAAGAAAATGAAATGTTTAATAGATATAAAAAACATGTTTAAAATTGAAGAAATGAATAACAAAGTCATTAATCTCTTAAGGTTTGCATATTCAAATACAGGCATGTATGTATGTGTATTTATATATATGTACTCATATTAATATACGATGTTAAAAATGGACTAAGTACTCAGTCACAAGTGATGGAATCTTTATCACAGGTAATGCATGATTTCCTAGAAAAAAATGAATCACATAAATTGAACTATATTAAGTGGAAAACTAGAAGATATTAATTAAAACAGACTGAAAACTGGTTAGACATGTACATGTAAAAATTTATCAGGACCAGATGGCTCACAGGTGACAGCCCATATAACCTTGAGAAGACTTATAATACCAAAACCATTTGAATTATTCCAAGACTAAGAAACAGAGGAAATTAGTGAAATTTCTTAAAGCAGTTCAATACTATCAAAACCTTATATAGGAGGTAAAAATCAAACTAAGAATCAAACTCGGCTATGAATGTTGATGAAAATTCTAAATAATCTGTGTAGGGGAGCCTGGGTGGCTCAGTTGGTTGAGCATCCAGCTTCAGCCCAGGTCACGATCTCTGGTTTGTGATTTCAGGCCTCACATTGGGCTCTCTGCTATCAGCACAGAGCCTGCTTTGGATACTCTGTCTCCCTCTCTCTCTGCCCCTCCACTACTCACATTCTCTCTCTCTCAAAAATAAACAGCTATAAATAAATAAACAAAATCTTTGTTAAAAATCTAGTGATGCAGCAAAAATATAAAGTCTAGTCAAGAATTTTTAATACTGACATTTTGCCATTAAAAATTATCAAAACAATCTATCATATTAATATTTAATGGAATGAATCATATGCTTCTATCAGTAGATAATGAAAAGGGATTTAATAAGACTTAGCATTGAAGGATAAATAAAACTCCAAGTAAAGTTAGCATATTATAGAGGATAACAGCATCTAAGACAATCTGCTAGCAGCGAAAAAAGCAATTATCTAATTTATCAAATTATAAAAATGATATGACTTGGAAACAAGAATGATATGGAGAGGAGTTATAGCAAGAAACCTGGAAATCTGAAGGCAAAAAAATGAAAACACCCAAATACTTTAGCATGCAGTATATTTGTGTGGCAAGTATATGTGTCTGTATATATGTTATGAATATGTTACTAAAATCTTTCTGGATTTTTAAGAGTCTATTTTTTTGTTTTTATTTCGTTTATTTTTTTTAAATTAAAAAAATATTTATTTTGAGAGAGAGAGAAAGAGTTTGAGCAGGGGAGGGGCAGAGAGAGAGGGAAGGAGAGAATCCCAAGCAAGTTCTGCACTGTCAGCACAGAGGCTGATGTGTGGCTCAAACCCAAAAACCGTGAGATCATGACCTGAGTCAAAGTCTAGAGTCAGACGCTAAACCAACTGAGCCACCCAGGTGCCCCTGTTTGCTTGTTTTTAGAGGGACAGCATTTGGTCTGCATGTTACGTATAACTTGAAAGGCAGCCAGATAAGGCCATTTGTTAAACAGTACTTTCAGGGTGATCCTGTGAATGACTTACTGTTCAGGGCACAGTGGATCACACAATAGATTACACTATGGATTACAGTGATGATGTCATGGAGTTCTTATTTAGGAAAGAAACGGAGCATGTAAGAATGCCATCACAGGAGGGTAGAATAAGTGCTGCTCTGCAAGAATACTGGTGGCACAAGGTGTCAGGTCCTCTCACACCCATATTTACTCACTGAAGGAGAAAGAATAGTGAGCAAATAGGGTCAGATTTCCAGACTATAATTGGTAGGTCCATTTCCAAACCAGGAAGTGACTGTTTTGGGACCTCCCTATTTTGCACAAGTGGCAGGTTTGGCTCTAAGGGAGTGCTAAAGGGGTGCGTTAGGTGTCATTTCATCTGACTTTACTGTTTACTCCAATTCTGTTGAGTGTTTATTTTGCCAGACACTATGCTGAACATTACTGGTTAATGGCAATAGACTTCTCTACTGTGGGGAAATTTAAGCTGAGAAGTGAAGGTGATGTGTAGCTAAGGTAGTTGAGTGTGCTTGAAAGGGTACTTCGGGAAGAGGGAGCACATGCTTTAAGGAAGGACAGAGCTATGCTTGATAAACTGAGGGACCAGGGCATACAGTGTATACTAATTAAGAGAAAAGAAAAGATGAGGTAAGAGAGAGAAGAAGGACATTAACGTAAACATGGCCTGATAGTCCTTTTCACAAAAGTGCTCAAGGATTCAAGTTTTCACATCAACATAATAAGCAATTAGAAGAGATTAGATTTATTTATATTTATATTTATTTAGTTTATTTCTGATGGGTTTTTGACCACGTTAGACTGTCCAATTGTATGAGATCTCTACATTGAAGTTCACAGAACACACTAACCTAAAATTATTTTTTTTTGAGATGGCTTTGAGTCATCCAATAAGAAACTGCTTATGTTAGGCCCAAGGTCATGAATGTAACCCTGTATATAAATGAAAACATTAATTCTTACTACAACCAATTTGATTTTTGGTTTTTGTTTTGGATTTTTGTTTTTCAGCAATCCAGATATAGATAAAACTAAGATAGGGAGTTGGGATGTGATTTATTCACATGATTGATGTAGAAATATATTGTAGGAAATATGAAAAAGATTAGATGAAATAATGGACCACATAAGCATATAATATAAGCTAGAGTGAGAAGCCAGTGAAAATAGGAAAAATGCAAGTTGCTATGAGGGCAAGTATAAATGCAGTGAATACAGGTAAGGGGAACGATGGAGCATAGGGTTATGCGCTGTGAACATGGGATAGTCAATTTATAGTGAACTTTGGAGCAGTCCAAATGATGAAAAAATTTATCATGGGCCATGTGAGTGCACTGATAAAGTAAAATAAAGGTGGATATTCCCCAAGAGGGGAGTATAGAGAGTATCAACACTGCAGTGTTTGCAGCAATGTTGTGGTAGGGTCCCCTCCCTAAGGAAAGAAAAAATATCTCAGGGCAACCTGGCTATATGTGTATGTGACAACATCCCTAACAACCTTGTAACATGAGACCACTTAATCAGACTGCATGTTTGTGTGTAACCATATGTGGGAGACAAAGCAATATATATAATATGTATGTATATTATATTATATATATATAAACTACGCCATGTGGCGTTTGAGGCTCAATTCTTTGGGTACTCGAACCCAACTGAGTGGTGCCGGCAGGAATAAAGTTGCTTCCTGGAAAGAAAAGCCTCTCTGTGTGAGAATCCTGCTACAATGTATCTGAGGATTTGGAATAGGAAGAAAGACACTTATCCTAGTGATAGGCAGCATACAGTAATAATAGTCAAACCATAGAATCTGGATCCAGACAGCCTGGATTTGAGTCTTGACTTCAGGTCATACTAAGTGGGTGACCTTAGGAAAGTTACTTAACCCATTAAAGTTACTTTAACCCATTAAAGTTACTTTAATATGCCTATCTGTAAAATAGGGATAACAGTAGTATATATTGTATACAGTTGCTGTGAGAATTATACACCCATGTAAGGCACCTACAAAAGTTCCCAGAATATAAGAAACACTATAGTTTTTGTTGTTGTTTGTTTATTTGTTTGTTTGTTTGTTTGTTTTTTAAGCTTCAGTGAAGGAGTTTGGGAAGTGTGGCTAGTCTGGCTTCAGCATAGTGGACATGAGACCAGGTGTGCAGTCTCTGATTGCACTAGGAAATATAGTCAGGCTAGGACTAGAAAAAGCACCTTGGATTTCTATTACAACGAATGGTAGAGAGCTAGAGAGGGCATGAAGAGGACAGAAAAGAAAACACAGTGGTATAAAGCCAAGGGAGAAGAGCTTTTGAAGGAGGTGGGCTTTGCTTTTCATTTCAGCCATGCTATGAGAAATCATAGAAGCAGCTGTTCCAAAACTTATTTGTCCCCTTTGTTGTTAGAAGCTGTTCTAAGATTTCATGCCAAGTGCTATGCTTTTCAAGCTGTTGCTTCAATGAGTTGTTTACTCCATTAGCTGCATTGTTAAACTTAAAACAAAGTTGCATTTGAGAATATGCTACTCTGAAATACAAGCTGGTTTAATGTAGGTGAGCCATGTGTGTGTTATCAGTTACACTAACTTCTCTGTTTACCCTTATCAAATAATACTGGACTTTCTTTTGTTACCTAGGCAATGGATGAAACTGGAAGTAACATCCAGATGGAATGCTAACATTTTTAAAGATGTAGTCACTTTGTTAAAAGGAAAAAAAATAAAACAGAAAGACAATTTTTGGCAATAAACTAAGGTGAGAATGAGGAAGACATGGGATTTTTTGAAAAAAATAGACTCTGAGCTGTGTCTTTTGATATGATATGGTATCCAGGGATCTGTGCACTAGCAAGGTACAACAGAAAAGAAAAGAATGGGTTAATTGTAGTATAGGTTTGGAAAATGTTTAGAAATTAATGAGTTGGCAATACTAAGCCATAATAGGAACCATTCCTATTTGTTAGCAGAGGCATATTACTCTGCTAACAGCACTGTGCAGTAATTAGATCATTGCTGTTGCACACAGAAGACTATTTCAAGATGAATGGAACATTCTACGTTGTCTAGTTCTACTTAAAATATTGATTAAGATGAGGTGGAAGAGTATCCATTTAACTTTATAATGCAGTAGAAACATCCTTGCTACTAAATACTGATATTCCTCGATTTTTCAAAATGTGTTACTCTGTGATTTTTAGAGCATTGTTCACTTTAATTCCTAGTGTTTTCAAGTGTGAAGGAACTTCCTATGTGTTAGGATCACTGGATATTGGTGATGTGTCCAGAATTATCACTTCTTCCTCCCTGCTTCGATTCATCCAAGAATGAACTAGCTCAGTCTAATTGACTAAACATATAGTTATTAAGGATTTATAGGTGAAAAGCATATAGAGATAAACTGAATTTTTTTTTCTTCTAAGTTGATTTAGTCATACCTCTCAAGTTTTACAGTAACTACTTCCTTCTGCCTCTTAGATGATAAGCTTTGGTTTCTCCTTTCCTATTTAAAATACAAATTAAACAGTTTGTGCCATTCCACTGTGGGAATAGACTGCGAATGAAATATATGGGAGTATTTAATAGAGATCTAGTGAAATACTTAAAAAAATATTTTATAGCATCTTTCAGTAACAAACTTCGTAAGTATTGATACATGTTACATTGATGAACCTTGAAAATATTAAGCTATGTGAAAGAAGCCAGTCACAAAAATACCACATATGGGATGATTACATTATTATGAAATGTCCAGAAATAGACAAATCCATAGATCCACGAATGCCAGTGACTGGGGTGAGGGCAGAATTAGGAGCAACTGCTGATGGGTTTGGTGTTTCCTTTTGGGGTGATGAAAATATCTTAAAATTCAATCGAAATGTTTCCACCACTCTATGAATATACTAAAAGAACTGATTTGTGTAGTTTAAAAGGGTGAATTTTACAGAATGTGAATTATATCACAATAAATCTGTCATTTAAAAGATTAAAACTGCTAATTTTGTTAATATCATATGTGTATATTTATAGCCAGTGCTCAAAATGACTTTTTGTTTGTTCTTTCTCTGCTTTAAAAATGTTTTTGTAATGTCAGAGAAAAACTGCTCCGGATGGAATGAGCAGGCAAGGAAGACTACTTCAATAGGGGGGCGCCTGGGTGATTCAGTTGGTTAAGCATCAGACTCTGGATTTCGGCTCATGTCATGATCTCAAGGTTTGTGAGTTTGAGCACCAAATGGGACTCTGCACTGACAGTGCGGAGTCTGCTTGGGATTCTCTCTCCCTCTCTCTCTCTGCCCTTTTCCAAACGTTCTCTCTCTCTCTCTCTTTCTGTCTCTCTCTCTCTCTCTCCCTCTCTCTCTCAAAGTAAATAAGCAGTTAAAAGACTATTTCAATAGGAGAGAGAGTTTGAACTCAATTCCATTGGAACAAAAGGCAGGAGAGATTTTGAGGACTGGGGTGAGCTAGTGAAAAGTACTGGAGGACATTAGGGAGAAATTGGTCAGTGTGATGAGGTCATCAGTGTTCATACAGGTCATATGTATCTTTGTTCCTCTGCAAGTAAAGCTTATTTATTCTCTGGCTTCTTTGAAGATTGCCTATTTATAACTCTTATGCCATGTTACTATTATATGCTTCTTGTGCTTCGGTGTTAGTGCATTGTTTTGGATCTGTAGATTTAGAGATTTTATTTGGGAAAAAAAAAGCCATTTAGCTTAAAGTTGTCTCATAGTTCACTGATAGTCTGTTCTTTTTTGATACTGTTATTCTTTTATATTTTGTATTGTTTTATGCATGAGGATAGTCTTATTTTCATATATGTTCCATGGGCCCTTGAAAAAAATGTATATTCTGCTGTTGCTGGGTGTAGTATTTCTATAAATGTCAGTTCCTATTGTTTGATGGTTTTGATGAGTAATTATATACCACTTGCCAATTTCTGTCTAGGTGTTCCCACACTTTCTGACAGATGGGTGCTGAAGTCTACACATATAATTGTAGTTTTCTATGGTCTCTCTGCTTTGCTTCACATATTATCTTGTTTGGTGCATACGATTTTGAGTTTGTTATGTCTTCTTGGAGATTGACCTATGTATTGTGATTCATTTTCCATTCTTTCTTTGGATTTTTTTTTCTTTTTGGTCTGCAGTCTACTTTATCTGGTGCTAGTATATCCACACCCTTGTTTCTTTTATTATATTTTACACAATATATATTTTCTATTCTTTTAATTTCAATCTGTCTGTATCACTAGATATGAAATTAATTCATTATGGAAAGTGTATTATTGGGTCATGTTTTGTTTTTTTCAGTTCTACCAATCTCTGTGTTTATTTACTTATTTAGTTAGTTTTTATTTAAATTCTAGTTAGTTAACATGCAATTTAATATTAGTTTCAGATATAGATCTTAGTGATTCATCACTTACATACAACACCAAGTGCTCATCATAACAAGTGCCCTCCTTAATACCTTGTCAGCCATTTGATCCAACCCCCCACCCACCTTCCTTCCAGCAACTCTGTCTTAAATTGGTGCCCATATTTCAGGGCAGATGATGGTTTGTGAATGAGATATTTGGAAATCTTTTTTTTTTTTTAATTGGAAGTTTTGTTGTGTTGTGTTTCCTAGTCTGTTTTCTTTAAATTTAACAACTTCAGTACTAATTTGCTAGGATAGAGTTCTGTCTGTTCTGTCTGTTAAGTTCTTATATATAAAAATTTTAAGCATAAAGAAGTATATATTTATCATAAATGCCTTAAATAAAAAGGTATTTTATCTAACTTTCCGTGTTTTTTTGCAGAAATGTAGTATTGCCAATATCTGTGGCATTTCGCTTAGACTGAATCTACAGTGTTAACCACAATTTAATTTGGAAAAAAGAACAAGTGTCTGTCCATTCAGAATTTAATCAAATATATTTTATATATACACTGTATACTATTTTCCTTTTAGCTCACTTCTATAATCATTGTCATCATCATAAATGGGTCTTAATTTCTCTTAATGTTAAAAATTAGCAAATTGAAGCAAACCTTATTTTCAGTCCACATTGCCTTCACAATAACATCTTTCTCCTATCACCTTCAGAGCCAAAGAAAGAGTGTGTGTGTGTGTATGTGTGTGTTCTGCATCTCTAATAATCTCCTTGATATACACCTCTTCTCAGTATCCTTCTACCTCTTTTTCTTTTAAAAAAAAATTTTTTTTTTCAACGTTTTTATTTATTTTTGGGACAGAGAGAGACAGAGCATGAACGGGGGAGGGGCAGAGAGAGAGGGAGACACAGAATCGGAAACAGGCTCCAGGCTCTGAGCCATCAGCCCAGAGCCTGACGCGGGGCTCGAACTCATGGACCGCGCGATCGTGACCTGGCTGAAGTCGGACGCTTAACCGACTGCGCCACCCAGGCGCCCCTACCTCTTTTTCTATCTCACCTGCATTTTTTTCCAAAATGTAACATGAATTTTCTTCTATTATTATACTTTCTCCCTAAATTTGGAATACTGAAATTTCACTTCCAAATATTTAAATATTCTTTATCAATTCCTAAGTGTGAATCCTCATTTGCAAATTATATCTAATTTTACATATCCAAATAGGAACTCTGTTTCTTCCCTAAATTTTCATTCTCCAATTTGCGTTGGAGTTGGTAACCAATCTCCATCACATTAAATGACCCATCCCACACACAGATTTTAAATTCTTTGTAATTCACGAGTACAGAAATTATGCTTGATTTCTCATTTCATTCACTCTCTTCTCATATTGGATACAACGGTATTACATATTGATTATTCATCTAAAATATACTTATAATCCAACATCTTTTCATATGTATATTTCTATCTCCTCAGTTCTTGCAATTATGCTATATTACTGGAATCTTAAAGGCACATCTTTCTTGATATCTCTGCTTTTCTATTGCCCCCCCTCCAAAACCACTTCCTGTAGCATCAAAAGTGATCTTAAAATAGCATTGACTTCTGAAAATACTTTAATAATTTTATTGCACTTAGGAAAACAAATCTATACTCATTCTTTTTTTAAATTTTAATTTATTTTTGAGAGAGAGACAAGCATGAGTGGGGGAAGAGCAGAGAAAGAGGGAGACACAGAATCCAAAGCAGGCTCCAGTTTTGAGCTTCAGCACAGAGCCCGAAGTGGGGCTCAAACTCACGAACTGCTAGGTCATGACCTGTGCGGAAGTTGACACTCAACCGACTAAGCCACCCAGGTGCCCTATACTCATTCTTAATCATCAATATATATATTAGACATTGGGGGTGAGCAAAATGAATGAACACGCTCAAAAGGTATAATATTCCAGTTATATATAAGTCTGGGGATGTAATGTACATACAGCATGGTGACTAGAGTTAATGCTACTGTACTGTATATTTGAAAGTTGCCAGAAGAGTATATCTTAAAAGTTTTCACCCCAAGAAAAAATGTAATTATGGATGTTGGCTAGACGTTTTGAGGATCATTTCACCATATGTATGTATGTATGTATGTATGTATGTATGTATATATGAAATAATTATGTTCTACATGTGAAACTAGTATATTATATTTCAATTATATCTCAGTAAAAACTCCCCAAACCACTGCAGTGCAATATTATAAGACTACCGAGTTCACACTTTGAAAAATTTGTAAAGATGAGAGCAAAAGCTCAACATATAGTATCACATAAAATTTACTTCAAAACTACATTCTCTATGATCCTAACTAGATAAGTATCTGTGTGTAAATATCCAGGGGAAGGAGAGTAATGATAATGCTCTCTTCATGACTGAATGCACTAAGAATAATTTACATGAATGTCAAGTGTATATTGACAAACCAGAAAAGCACAGGTTGGACTGCCTGCTTCAGGTGGAATTTCTAATACTTTTTGAGGGTTGTGCCAAAGAGTTCTGGTAAACGGTTGTAAGAGTTTGTACGCTGGATTATGCTCTTTTTTTTTTTCTGATGCTGTTATAAAAAATACAGAAAAAATGTAAAAATATCAGGTACTGTATTGTACTAGTGCTAATTTTTATAATCAAGTCAGATATGTTCCCTGTCTCATATAATTTTCAACATAGAATGAAATACACTTACTGAAAATACTATTTTTCTTTTATTTGGCAATACTGATTCTAAAATTCACAATTGATTTAATGACAGAGAAAATAAAATACTGTCTTAATTGCTGTTCATTTATTTTGTTGTTTTTAATCAAAATGATCTACACTTCTCCATAAAATTATGTGCTCATGTCTTTTTAAGTACCTCAATCAGATTGTGATTTGAGGAGTTCTTAGTCTTCTGTGTTACTTCATTTTCAAAGTCAAATAGGATCCACGCTGAAATAATTTTATGCTTTTTGTGATCCAGTTCACAATCTTAATCTCTTTAGAGACTTTACATTGACAATAAAATATTAAGTCCTGTCATAGATCTTTAATTCTTAAGTATTTAAAATAGTTACTGCTCTTCCCTAAATAATTATTTAATGAACTTATATTTAAACAAAGGCATTTAACAAACAGAATTTCTGACATGTTGAAGTTCCCTTGGTGCCCAAATTCTGTTCTTTCACAATATATAAATGATGAACACACAGTGCTGAAATAATTTGCACTTTATGCTATTCTCAATTAAATTTTCTTACATTAACAGCCAGCCTTCTATTGTATGTACTAATCAATTGTTCTTACAAAACTTTGACAATATCATTTTTTTAAACTTCAAAGTTAATTTGAAACTCCATTTGATGCTATATCAAAAAAACAACATATAAGAAGGTGAATTTTCCATGTATGGCTGAATATTCTTTGAGTAGTGAGTGACAACTCTGTACCAGCATACTCCTCTGCCTGGAAATTAGAAAGTTGTTTTTCACATTTATTGTTAAATGCATCCAATTTAAAAACTTCAAACTATAAACAAGTCTATTATATTATCAAGGACCTATTATAATTAAAACATGACTAATGTTGCCAAAAATGTGAACAAGTTGCTATAGAAATGCATATTCAGGGATGCCCGGGTGGCTCAGTCAGTTGAGCATCCATCTCGAGTTCAGTTCAGGTCATGACTCCAGGGTCATGGAATCAAGCCCCACATTGGGTTCCACGCTGAGCATGGAGCCTGCTTGGAATTCTCTCTCTCTCTCTCTCTCTCTCTCTCTCTCTCCCCCCCTCCCCCACTTGTGCACTCTCTTTCTGTCTTTAAAATTTTTAAATAAAAAAAAGAAATGCATATTCAATTAAAATAACATAATCTAATGTCCATGTTGTCTACTCTATAGCATTAGTACTTAGTACTTATATTTAAGTTATAATTAAGTAGAATTTTACTATAGTTCCTTAGCATGAAATGAAAGAGAATTATAAAGTCAGTCATGGGTTGGTATTAATTTTCTTAACAAATGATATAGGTTAACAAAGACCATACATTTAAACATGGATAGTCATGATGTACTCAAATATATGAAAAGTCTTGTAATTATAAGCCCATATGCAAACATAAGTTTCTTAACATATAAAAACAGATATGTTTCTTTGTGTTTGTTCTATTTTGTTTTTCTTACTATTCTTATACTTGCTACCAATTATTTACATTTTATTAAGTTCCAAGTTCTATATAAATGTTTTTTTAATGTTTATTTATTTTTGAGAGAGAGAGCTCAAGTTGGGGAGGGACAGAGAGAGAGGGGGAGACAGAATCTGAAGCAGGCTCCAGACTCTGAGCTGTCAGCACAGAGCCTGATGCGGGGCTCAAACTCATGAACCATGAGATCATGACCTGAACCAAAGTCAGATGCTTAACTGACTGAGTCACTGGGTTTTTCATTCTAAATGAAATGTTTTTCATTCTAAAAATAACTCATGAGCAAATGCTCACTTTATGGGAGGTGAATTAAGGATTAAAGTGGTTGAGTTCTTGCCCAAAGACATAATGCTAGAAATTGATATACCTAAGTTCATGCACATGTCTCCTACCTATTTTCAAGTTGCCGCAGTTTTAATGATGTCATATGTCTCCGAGTTTGACCCTGAGCAACCCTTCTGTGTGTATGGTTAATGTAACAAAATATAAAAATTTTATGATTATTGATATATTTATCAAGATTATTAAATTACCTAATATATTGTTGGACACCATATGTTTTATTATTATAAAAATGAAACAAAATACTGTTTACCAAATGTTTGAAATTGTGAATACTCAAAATTAATATATATTATTTAATATATTAATATATATCTTACTATATGATTATTATGTAGAAATTCATGCTAAATTTATCTGGACCTCAACTATAACACACAAAATTAAAGTAGAAATTCTTTTTACTTCATATAAAACCATAAAAACTATTTAGCTACAAAGATAAGTATTTGAATTAACATTTAAGATTATTTACATACTCAAACATTAAATAAAAGATCTTTGTTCAGTCAGATCTATATGATCGATCTGGTAGATACAAATTATCTAATTTAATTTTTGATACATAAAATGTGCTCAAGGCTTGCTAAAGTAATTTCTTTTTCCTCTGAAGCATTATATATCATACCAAATACTTCTCACAAAACATAAATATTAAAGTATTTGTCTTGTATCTTAGCATCATTTACAAAAATGTTACTCTTATTCTTTATAGAGTGTTTATAAAGTGAGACTTATACTTAATATAAGTAATTCCATGATACATAGATACAGAGATGATAATAATAATAACGACAACAACAATAATAATAATAATAATAATAATAATAGATATGTATAGACATGTTTGGATGGCATGGAAAGGTTATATCAGTAATTTAACTTGTAGTGCCTGAGTGGCTCAGTCAGTTAGGTGTCCGACTTCAGGTCAGGGCATGATCTCACGGTTCATGAGTTAGAGTCCCGCGTTGGGCGCTGGGTTGACAGCTCGGAGCCTGGAGCCTGCTCTGGATTCTGTGTCTCCCTCTGTCTGCTCCTCTGCTGCTTGCACTCTGTCTCTTGCATTGTCTCAAAAATAAGTAAACATTAAAAAAAATTAACTTATATTGTTTTAGCATAAACACAATAAAGTGTAGCTATAGATGTAAATCACATGCATGGGTCATCTTGATCAATATGGTCATGGTAATTAATATGACATTAGTGGTTTTTGAAAGTCCCTAATGGCAAATAGTTTAATGTTTTTCCAGTACCTTCACATGTAAAGTATTTTTAAAATCATAATGAAATATCTTTCCATTTTACACATTACATGGTTTGTTTTTAAATGATTTAAAGTCTTTGAAGTCTTTAAAATAGTCTTTAAAGAAAATAGAAAATGAATTAAGCCTTACATAAAATTAAACTGGACCACTTTCCTACACCAAATATAAAAATAAATTTGAAATGGATTAAAGACCTAAATACGAGACCTGAAACCATAAAAATCCTAGAGGAGAACACAGGGAGTAATCATCTCTTTGACATCAGCCATAGCAACTTCTTTTAGATATGTTTTAGATATAAGGCAGGGAAAACAAAAGCAAAAACAAACTATTGGGACTTCATCAAAATAAAAAGCTCCTGCATAGTGAAGGAATCAATCAATAAAACTAAAAGGGAACTTACAGAATGGGAGAAGATATTTGCAAATGGCATATCTGATAAAGGATTAGTATCCAAAATCTATAAAGAACTTGTCAAACTCAACAGCCAAAAAACAAATAATGCAGTTAAGAAATGGGCAGAAGACATGAATAGACATTTTTCCAAAGAAAACATCCAGATGACTAACAGACATATGAAAAGATGCTCAGCATCACTCATCATTAGGGAAATAAATCAAAACTACAATGAGATATCACCTCACACCTGTCAGAATGGCTAAAATTAACAACAGAGGAAACAACAGGCATTGGCAAAGATGCAGAAAAAGGGGAAGGAATCAAATCCTCTTACACCATTGGTAGAAATGCAAATTGGTGCAGCAACTCTGGAAAACAGTATGGAGTCTCCTCAAAAATTTAAAGATAGAACTACTCTATGATCTGGCAATTGCACTACTAGGTATTTACCCAAATGATACAATAGTTATATTATTTCTTTTCCTAACTCCATTAGAAATATTTCATTACTAAGGTGATTGTTTTTACATCTGCTAATATGGACATTCTGAAATTATAATTTTTGTATTCATATACACATATTTCATGATTGAAAACTTTCAGATGGGAGTACATATCTGTTTTTGTTTCTCAGGGCTTGAGTCATCTGTATGTCCTTAAATGAATACAAGCTATTTTCTATTTTCTTCAATTATTGCTTGCTACTACTTAACCAATTAGAGAACAGTGAATCCAGGTGGTAATCAACTCAGTAGGAAATTACTCTCACAGTATAATTTCACTAGATGTTATGTGGTAATTACCACTGTAACATCAGCATTAATGACAGGGATAATTTACTTGTCCTACTGGCCCTAGATCAGGATGACCCCTTATAATACTTTCTTGTGTATGAAGGAGGCTATTTTCATGATTTGACATTTATGCCAAATATAAGAAGTAAGCAGTTTAAAGTAGAAAGCAATTTAATTTCTACAAAATAATTGAGACTGAAATTATACTGAATTAAAGTCATTGATTTTAAATATAGTTTGGAAAGTATATGTTTTTTTTTGAATAGGGATTTAACCTTCAATTTATAAAGCACAGAATTATGAATACACATTTTAATCTCAGATAAAGGGAACTAGAGTTACAGATATAGGTGAGTTAATTCTTATCATTATAAATTCCAGTAACCATTTGCTGCTTATAAGAAAGAAGCAACATATCAAAATATTCTTACTAAGTCTGATATAACTTCAAGCCAATTTTTTTGATAACTCCAAGCCAATTTTTGAAGGATTTTTTAAGACACATTAACAACTCTGCACTAAAATGAGATGCTGAACAATATAGTTTGCAGGGGAAAAACTAATTATATTTGAAATAGAGATACTCATTTATTGCTTACATTTGGTAGAGAATAGAGCATTTCATCATTGTTTCTTGCTTCTTAACTTGATTTTCCTTATGTTCCTTCTTATCGTTTAGATTTTGGATAACTTTTTAAATAGTCTTTTCTCTAAAAGCTTGAAATTTGGAAGTAAAAATACACAGAGAGTCAAAAACAAAACTGCTTGGTTAAAAGTCTACATTTAATTAATTAACTAATTAATTGTATTTGCTACCATTTGTGTTATATATGTATGCATTTGGGGATGATTAGATGATTTCTCTACATTTTTGTTATCTCTTTTCAGCCTATGTCTTAATATCCTTTCTTAGAGTTGCTAAGATTGCTTCTTCTGTTTCACTAGCTTTTTAACCCATCTTCCTCTCCTCTTAGCTTATGTTTGCCCCACATTGCTTAAGTCTTGTCTGGCTATAATCTCTCATATAAATCTATGCTAGGCTTTCAAACGTTGACAATATTGACATTTTGGGCTTAACAATTCTTTTGAGGGTGCAAGAAAGTAGGAAGGGGGTACTGTCTTGTGAATTACAGGATGGTTAGCAGCATCCCCTTTCTCTACCCATTAGGAGACATTAGCACCTCCAAACCAATGACAAGCAAAAATGTCTCCAGATGTTAACTAAATGTCTCAGGGTGGTGGGGGATGGGGTAGGATTCCACCTGTAGTTGAGAACCTTCATTTATATCATGATGTCCCTATACTGAAGCTTTTGTAGATTCTCACTGTGTTAGGTCTATATAAAACTTTTTGCTACTAGAATGATTTTATTTAAAAATTAAGTCTGAAAATTCTAGTGTTACTTTATATCTGTTTAAATTGTAGTATCTACCTAAAATATCTTAGTTAAAAGTTAAGTTAAAATAAATAGCTCTACTTATGTATAGGTAGCAATCATGTGCCAAATATATATCAGGCATTTCTGTAAGACTTACTATGTCTCATCCATCATTTTAGCCCAGAAGCCACAGAGAAAAATAACACGTGTTAAACTAGAAGTATCTAATGAAATAGAAATACTGAATGGTACTTATTATAATTTCATGCAAAAAAATAATAAAGGTGGTTAAGGGTATTTAAGTGAATTAGGAGATAAAAATGAATTTCTGTTTTCTAATTCTGTCAGTTCTGATCACCACAAATAAAATGTATGATACGGTATTTTAAAGCCTCCTTTAAAATTTAGTGGTGATTTTGCATAAAGGTAAGGAAATGACAGATATGAAAAATAAATTGAAACCATGAATCACTGGCCATAAGAGAGCACCAACACCAATTTTTGCCCTGAGGATTTCTGTTCAGTGCCTGAGAACTGGAGCTGTATTTGACAATTGCACTAGCACCCAGCTCATGTGATAAAGCTATGGTCTGATCATGGGGATGGGATGGGAGATTGCCACATAAAATTGAGAATCTAATGTCTACAAACAATCTAATGAGGATGAGAAATAAACTCTGACATATGCTGGTTTCAACTTTAGCACTGTTATGAAAGGAAACAAGATATATTAATCACACAAAGAACAATCCACTATGAACAAAGGTCAGAAGACTAATGTCTCCTCTCATTACATTTATTGCCTGTTTCAGTTACTCAAGCTCTAGACAAAAAGATTTTGTATCAGACCAGCAATAACAGCAGTCTTCCTAACACTTCTCCTTGATACCACAGAAAAGGAAATGCTGTGGTGATGCCCTTGACACTTAGTAATGGGACCAAAACATAGTTAGCTCTAATTTGGCTCCATGGGTAAAATGGCCCACCCTAAGATACCTTTGAGAATACAAACTCAAGTTTAATGATAATAGTATTGTATTTTAGGCATTGATATATCTCTTTTCCTTTAGCATATGTAACATTAAATCTGTGCATGGGGTCCATTGGATTAGGGAGAAGCAAATGTTCATGGGAAAAATGTAACGTGTTGAGAGGCGGACTTTTATTTTCTCCAACTCTTAATTCCTAAATCATTTAAAATATTCCCACTGATGCACCCACCTTATTTCCCTATCATATTTGTTTGGAAGTCTGTGTTGGTTAAATGACTCAGCTAACCCTTGAAGGTGAGTAGGCTGATTTATTATTTATTTATTTATTATTAATTAATTAATTAATTAATTAAAACTGTCCTTGCTGGTACACTCACTGGGCCTAGGGGATTCACATTTAAATCTTTTTTTTAATTTATTTAAAAAATTTTAAGGTTTACTTATGTTTGAGAGAGAGAGACAGAGCATGAACAGGGGAGGGGCAGAGAAAGGGAGACACAGAATCTGTAGCAGGCTCCAGGCTCTGAGCTGTCAGCACAGAGCCGGACGTGGCTCGAACTCTGGAACCATGAGATCGTGACCTAAGCCAAAGGTGGATACTCAACTGACTGATCCACCCAGGCACCCCTACATTTAATTCTTATTGTGAAAACACTTTTGTCTTTTTTGCATTTGAAATTGCTGGAAAGTGTCTGAGTATGAGCAGAGAATGATTTTTTTGAGGTGAAATTATAGTTATTGAAAGGTATACCCATATTTTGTGGATACAGAGGGAGAACACAAACAAGACACGCAGGGGGAGGAGACCACCTTCGGCCCAGGAACATACGAGGGAAGGAGGAGTTTAACAATCTTTGTTGGTCAAGTTTGTTGCTGCAAACTTCTGGCTGTAAATGAATAAGGTTCCGGTTATAAATAAGTAAGTTGGAGGATCTAATATATAGCATAGTGACGGTAATTAACAGTACTGTATACTTGAAAGTTATTAAGAGAGTACAGTTTTTTAATTAATTAATTTATTTATTCTGAAGTGAGTAAGGGCTGAGAGAGAAAGAGAGAGAACCGTAAGCAGGCTCTGTGCTGTCAGCATGGAGCCTGACACAGGGTTCAACACATGAATCATGAGATCATGACCTGAGTGGAAATCAAGAGTCAAATGCTTAACCAATTGAGCCACCCCAGTGCCCCAAAAGAGTCAATCTTAAATGTTGTCATCACAAATGCAAAAAAAGGTAATTTGGGGAAGAGCAGGGGTGTTAACTATTTCACTCTGGTAATCAATTTCCAAAGTATATGGGTATGAAATCATCAGTTTTACACCTTAAACTTGCATATGTTATATGTCAACAATACTTCAATAAAGCTGGGAAAAACAAACTAAAAATCTTCACCTTTTAGAATTGATGTTGGAGTATTCCTTCAAAAGGGAAACACTCCAGTATGGTATGGCTATCCCAATATTCTCAATCTGTTGCTTGTAGCTGACTGCTGAGTCTGCCATTTTGACCATGAGACAGCAAGAGGTGGCTCTAGCCCCTACTTCCAGCTGCTTTTCCCACCAGTGATAGATATCCTTTATTTTACAGGGCAAATGAATGCATCCAGGTTGGTAGTGTTGACAGGACAGATTGGAGTGGGTTTCCTCAGATAGCCCTTCCCCAAATAAGGAATGAACCAAATAATTTGAACCAATAAATAGTAAATTTAACTGTACCACTACCACATAAAAAATGTCTTAATGTGGTTGCAAATGGCAAGATTTCATTCTTTTTGATTGCCGAGTAATACTCTATTGTATATATATACCACTTCTTCTTTATCCATTCATCCATCTATGACATTTGGGCTCTTTCCATATTTTGGCTATTGTTGATAGTGCTGCTGTAAACATGGGGGTGCATGTGTCCCTTTGAAACAGCACACCTGTATCCCATAGGTAAATGCCTAGTAGTGCAATTCCTGGGTCGTAGGATAGTTCTATTTTTAGTTTTTTGAGGAAACTCCATACTGTTTTCCAGAGTGGCTGCACCAGCTTGCATTGCCACCAACAATGCAAAAGGATTTAAGAGACAAAGGAGATGAACAGAAGGGAAAGGAAACAAAAATAATATAAAAACAGGGAGGGGGACAAAAGAGAAGAGACTCATAAATATGGAGAACAAACTGAGCGTTGCCAGAGGGGTTGTGGGAGGGGGGATGGGCTAAATGGGTAAGGGGCATTATGGAATCTACTCCTGAAATCATTGTTTCACTATATGCTAACTACTTTGGATGTAAATTTTAAAAAATAAAAAATAAAATTAAAGAAAAAATATCTTTATGTTAATTAAAAGAAGTGTTAAATTCATAAAAATATTTCCTTTAGGAATTATTTCCTAAAATATGAAATTACACCATGTAACAAGTTTTAAAGCACCAAAAACTCTTATTTTTTTTTAATTAATTTTCTGGTCTGAAGTATAAAGAAAGTCATATTTAAACATGAGATTGCATTTTCTTATGTCTTCTTACCCCCTTTCCTTTTGAGCTGCTGGTTATAAAATTATATATACAATATTATCACCATATCAGTGTTTAAAAGCGTGCAACATTTTTATTCTCCATGGTAGCCATTGTTTTAATGGCTGATAAGTTATAACTATACATTTAAGTGGATTAAACATTCACTGCCTGTGTTTTTTTAGTTTTGTATTCATTCACAATTTTGTTGATTATATTTTATCACCAAGTTATCTTTTTCAAGAATGTCTCAGAATTTATATATTTCTAGATGTCATTGGCCATTGTATTACTCTCTTATTAATCAGGAATTAATGGCTTTTCAAAAACATGTGAGGATGGTCTTGTTTTATTGATGGAATTGCTCCTTAAAAGATGGACACATTTATGGATACAGCAAATGAGATGGAAATGTCAGAAAGCTATTGGCAGGAAATTAAGGAAGGGGATAGGAGGCTTAAGGGATAGGTAGGCATGTTAGAATGCATTGGTTATGTAAGACCAGAAAACCAACCATCTGACTATATTCCCTAACAGAACCCAAAGGACACTTCATTTATTAGTCAAAAAAGAATATCATGATAAAGAAAAATTCGCATACCTGAGCGGCTCAGCAATGACTATTCCCTGTAAGTCACAGTTGACAATAGGAAATGCTACCGCTGATTGGGCTCACTGGTGTCAAAGGCAAACTAGGCATTTGTTACAATAGAGGCCATTGTATATATAAAGTATATTTATGTTTACATGTATAGTAACTCTTAATATATATTTATAAATGAATATGGATAATATAGACACACATGTATAGTCAACTGAAGTAGTAAAAGAATAATACCAATAAAATATATTAAAGTTTTAAACATCTATCACGATTTTGGTGCATGGGTGCATGGTGCATGGGTGGCTAGGTCAGTTGAGATTCCGACTCTTGATTTTGGCTCATGTCATGATCTCACGGTTTGTGAGTTCAAGCACTGAATGGGGCTCTGTGCTGACAGCTCAGATCCTGCTTAGGATTCTGTCTCTCTCTCTCTCTCTCTCTCTCTCTGCCCCTACCCTGCTCTTTCTCTCAAAATAAATAAACTTAAAAAATAAAAATCTATCAAAATTTTCAATAAAATATATCAAAACTTTATCAAACTCAAAATTTCAACAAAGAACACTCAACTGACATGCAAGCATTAATAAATAAAAAGAAGTATACTAATCTGTCTTATATTTTTTCATTACCTAGTAAACATTTCATTAAATAAACTCTCTACTAAGCATTGTATTTGGAATAGGTGTTATAAAAAACACTTCCAAATCATTGATTTGAGATTTTGTAAGGTGATTAAAATTTATTAAATTGACTGAAAAATATATAAATGTCTGCAATGTATACATGAGGATGTCTGGAAATCATGAAGCTCATTTTACTCCCATTGTACAGTGCATGGCAATGAAGTATTATTAGAATTAATTTTCAAAAACATGGATTACTGCCAGTAATTTTCCAGGTACTTTGGGCATTTTGCTATTTTGTATAAAGTTAATGAATGTAACATCAAAAAAAAATGATTTAAGTAGAATGTCAATAACTGTGGAAGGCTTACATAGTTTTAAGAGAATAAACTGTAATAGTATAGCTTACAATTCTGCCAAAGAGAGGTCAAATAAACGCTAAATTGCTGTCTATCTAGTTGCCAATCAGTTTTCTTCCCTGCTATGACTTTATCAGCTGTATATATTTTTTAGTTTTTGTGTTTGTTTTTATTAGGAAATTTATTGTCAAATTGGTTTCCAGACAACACCCAGTGCTCATCCCAACAGGTGCCCTCAATACCCATCACCCACCCACCCATCCCTCCCAGCCCCCATAAACCCTCAGTTTGTTCTCAGTTTTTAGTAGTCTCTTATGTTTTGGCTCCCTCCCTCTCTAACCATTTTTTTTTCTTCCCCTCCCCCATGGTCTTCTGTTAAGTTTCTCAGGATCTACATAGGAGTGAAAACATATCAAATCTGCCCTTCTCTGTATGAGTTATTTCACTTAGCATAACACTCTCCAGTTCCATCCATGTTGCTACAAAAGGCCATATTTCATTCTTTCTCATTGCCACATAGTACTCCATTGTGTATATAAACCACAACTTCTTTATCCATTCATCAGTTGATGGACATTTAGGCTCTTTCCATAATTTGGCTATTGTTGAGAGTGCTGCTATAAACATTGGGGTAAAAGTGCCCCTATGCATCAGTACTCCTGTACCCCTTGGGTAAATTCCTGGCAGTGTTATTGCTGGGTCATAGGGTAGGTCTATTTTTAATTTTGAGGAACCTCCACACTGTTATCCAGAGTGGCTGTACCAGTTTGCATTCCCACCAACAGTGCAAGAGGGTTCCCGTTTCTCCACATCCTCTCCAGCATCTATAGTCTCCTGTTTTGTTCATTTTAGCCACTCTGACTGGCATGAGGTGATATCTCAGTGTGGTTTTGATTTGTACTTTCCTGATGAGGAGCGACGTTGAGCATCTTTTCATGTGCCTGTTGGCCATCTTTATGTCTTCTTTAAAGAAGTGTCTATTCATGTTTCTGCCCATTTATTCACTGGATTATTTGTTTTTTGGGTGTGGCGTTTTGTGAGCTCTTTATAGATTTTTGATACTAGCCCTTTGTCCGATATGTCATTTGCAAATATCTTTTCCCATTCCGTTGGTTGCCTTTTAGTTTTGTTGGTTGTTTCCTTTGCTGTGCAGAAGCTTTTTATCTTCATGCGGTCCCAAGAGTTCATTTTTACTTTTAATTCCCTTACCTTTGGGGATGTGTCAAGTAAGAAATTGCTATGGCTGAGGTCAGAGAGGTCCTTTCCTGCTTTCTCCTCTAGGGTTTTGATGGTTTCCTGTGTCACATTCAGGTCCTTTATCCATTTTGAGTTTACTTTGGTGAATGGTGTAAGAAAGTGGTCTAGTTTCAACCTTCTGCATGTTGCTGTCTAGTTCTCCCAGCACCATTTGTTAAAGAGACTGTCTTTTTTCCATTGGATATTCTTTTCTGCTTTGTCAAAGATGAGTTGGCCATACGTTTGTGGGTCTAGTTCTGGGGTTTCTATTCTATTCCATTGGTCTATGTGTCTGTTTTTGTGCCAATACCATGCTGTCTTGATGATTACAGCTTTGTAGTAGAGGCTAAAGTCTCGGATTGTGATGCCCCCTGCTCTGGTCTTCTTCAAAATTACTTTGGCTATTTGGGGCCTTTTGTGGTTCCATATGATCTTTAGGATTGCTTGTTCTAGCTTTGAGAAGAATGCTGGTGCAGTTTTGATTGGGATTGCATTGAATGTGAAGATAGCTTTGGGTAGTATTGACATTTTGACCATATTTATTCTTCCAATCAATGGGCACGGAATGTTTTTCGATTTCTTTATATCTTCTTCAATTTCCTTCATAAGCTGTCTATAGTTTTCAGCATACAGATCTTTTACATCTTTGGTCAGGTTTATTCCTAGGTATTTTATGCTTCTTGGTGCAATTGTGAATGGGATCAGTTTCTTTATTTGTCTTTCTGTTGCTTCATTATGAGTGTATAAGAATGCAACTGATTTCTGTACATTAATTTTGTACCCTGCGACTTTGCTGAATTCAGGTATCAGTTCTAGCAGACTTTTGGTGGAATCTATCAGGTTTTCCATGTATAGTATCATGTCATCTGCAAAATGTGAAATTTGACTTCATCTATGCCAATTTTGATGCCTTTGATTTCCTTTTGCTGTCTGATTGCTGATGCTAGAACCTCCAACACTATGTTAAACAACAGCGGTGAGAGTGGACATCCTTCTCGTGTTCCTGATCTCAGGGGGAAAGCTCTCAGTTTTTCCCCATTGAAGATGATATTAGCTGTGGGCTTTTCATAAGTGGTTTTTATGATATTTAGGTATGTTCCTTATATCCCGACTTTCTTGAGGGTTTTTATTAAGAAAGGATGCTGAATTTTGTCAAATGCTTTTTTGCATCGATTTACAGGATCATATGGTTCTTGTCTTTTCTTTTATTAATGTGATGTATCACGTTGATTGATTTGCGAATGTTGAACCAGCCCTGCATCCCAGGAATGAATCCCACTCGATCATGGTGAATCATTCTTTTTATATGCTGTTGATTTCGATTTGCTAGTATCTTATTGAGAATTTTTGCATCCTTATTCATCAGGGATATTGGCCTATAGTTCTCTTTTTTTACTGGGTCTCTGCCTGGTTTAGGAATCAAAGTAATGCTGGCTTCATAGAATGAGTCTGGAAGTTTTCCTTCCCTTTCTATTTTTTGGAATAGCTCAAGAAGCATAGGTATTATTTGTGCTTTAAATGTCTGGTAGAATTCCCCAGGGAAGCCATCTGGTCCTGGACTCTTATTTGTTGGGAGATTTTTGATAACTGATTTAATTTATTTGCTGGTTATGGGTCTCTTCAAGCTTTCTATTTCTTCCTGTTTGAGTTTTGGAAGTGTGTGGGTGCTTAGGAATTTGTCCATTTCTTCCAGGTTGTCCCGTTTGTTGGCATATAATTTTTCATAGCATTCCCTGATAATGCTTGTATTTCTAAGGGATTGGTTGTAATAATTCCATTTTCATTCATGATTTTATCTATTTGGGTCATCTCCCTTTTCTTTTTGAGAAGCCTGGCTACAGGTTTATCAATTTTGTTTATTTTTTCAAAAAACCAACTCCTGGTTTCATTGATTTGCTCTACAGTTTTTTTAGATTCTATATTGTTTATTTCTGCTCTGATCTTTATTATTTCTCTTCTTCTGCTGGATTTGGGGTGTCTTTGCTATTCTGCTTCTATTTCCTTTAGGTGTGCTGTTAGACTTTGTATTTGGGATTTTTCTTCTTTCTTGAGATAGGCCTGGATTGCAATGTATTTTCCTCTCAGGACTGCCTTCGCTCTATCCCAAACTGTTTGGATTGTTGTATTTTCATTTTCTTTGTTTCCGTGTATTTTTTAATTTCTTCTCTAATTGCCTGGTTGACCCACTCATTCGTTAGTAGGGTGTTCTTTAACCTCCATGCTTTTGGAGGTTTTGCAGACTTTTTCCTGTGGTTGATTTCAAGCTTCATCACATTGTGGTCTGAAAGTATGCATGGTATGATCCCAATTCTTGTATGCTTATGAAGGCCTGTTTTGTGACCCAGTATGTGATCTATCTTGGAGAAGGTTCCATGTGCACTCGAGAAGAAAGTATATTCTGTTGCTTTGGGATGCAGAGTTCTAAATATATATATCAAGTCCATCTGATCCAGTGTATCATTCAGGGCCCTTGTTTCTTTATTGATCCTGTGTCTAGATGATCTATCCAATATTGTAAGTGGGGTATTAAAGTCCCCTGCAATTACCACATTTTTATCAATAAGGTTGCTTATGTTTATGAGTAATTGTTATATATATTTGGTGTTCTGGTATTCGGCGCATAGACATTTATAATTGTTAGCTCTTCCTAATGGATAGACCCTGTAATGATTATATAATGCCCTTCTTCATCTCTTGTTAATGACATGTAATGGAGATGGCTACTCCAGCTTCTTTTGACTTCCAGTAGCATGATAGATAGATCTCCATCCCCTCACTTTCAATCTGAAGGTGTCCTCAGGTCTAAAATGAGTCTCTTGTAGACAGCAAATAGATAGGTCTTGTTTTTTATCCATTCTGATACCCTATGTCTTTTGGTAGGCACATTTAGTCCATTTATATTCAGTGTCATTATTGAAAGATATGGGTTTAGAGTCATTGTGATGTCCATAGGTTTCACGCTTGCAGTGATATCTCTGGTACTTTGTCTCACAGGATCTCCCTTAGGCTCTCTTGTAGGGCTGGTTTAGTGCTGATGAATTCCTTCAGTTTTTGTTTGGAAGACCTTTATCTCTCCTTCTTTTCTAAATGACAGACTTGCTGGATAAAGTATTCTTGGCTGCATATTTTTTTTTCTGTTCATCACATTGAAGATTTCCTGACATTCTTTTCTGGCCTGTCAATTTTCAGTAGACAGATCCGTCACAAGTCTTGTCGGTCTCCCTTTATATGTTAGAGCATGTTTATCCCTAGCTGCTTTCAGAATTCTCTCTTTATCCTTGTATTTTGCCAGTTTCACTGTGATATGTCATGCAGAAGATCGATTCAAGTTATGTCTGAAGGGAGTTCTCTGTGCCTCTTGGATTTCAATGCCTTTTTCCTTCCCCAGTTCGGGGAAGTTCTCAGCTATGATTTCTTCAAGTACACCTTCAGCACCTTTCCCTCTCTCTGCCTCCTCTGGAATACTAATTATGCCTAGATTATTTCTCTTTAGTGCATCACTTAGTTCTCTAATTTTCCCCTCCTACTCCTGGATTTTTTTATCTCTCTTTTTCTCAGCTTCCTCTTTTTCCACAATTTTATCTTCTAGTTTACCTATTCTCTCCTCTGACTCTTCAATCCAAGCTGTGGTTGTCTCCATTTTATTTTGCAGCTCATTTGTAGCATTTTTAGCTCCTCCTGTCTGTTTCTGAGTCCCTTGATCTCTGTAGTAATAGATTCTGTGCTGTCTTCTATACTTTTTTCAAGCCCAGTGATTAATTTTATGACTATTATTTTAAATTCATTTTCTGCTGTATTGCTGAAATCGTTTTTGATCAGTTTGTTAGCTGTCATTACTTCCTGGAGGTTCTTTTGAGGGGAATTCCTCCATTTTGTCATTTTGGATAGTCCCTGGAGTGGCAGGGTACTGCAGGGTACTTCCCCTGTGCTGTCTGGAGTAACTTGTGTTGGTTGGCGGGGCCGCAGTTAGAACTGATGGCTGTCCCCAGCCCACTGCTGGGGCCGCAGTCAGACCAGTGTGTACCTTATCTTCCCCTTTCCCAGGGGCAGGACTCTGTGGAGTGGTGTGGCTCCTGTCTGGGCTACTTGCACACTGCCAGGCTTGTGGTGCTGCTTTGATGGGATCTGGCCAACGGTATATTAGTCGGGTTGGATCTGCAAGGTGCACAGGGGCAGGAGGGACAGGCTTTGTGTAGGTGGTCCCCTATGGGAGAGGCTCTGCAGCACTGGGAGGGAGGCAGGCCCGTCGGAGGGATGGATCCACGGAAGCACAGAGTTAGGTGTTTGCACGGTGAAAGCAATTTCCGTGAGAGGAACTGGTTCCCTTTGGGATTTTGGCTGGGGGATGGGCGAGGGAGAAGGCACTTCCCAGCACCTTTGTTCCCTGCCAAGCTGAGCTCTGTCCTCTGGGGCTCAACAACTCTCCCTCCCGCTCTCCAAGCAGAGCTGTTGACTTATAACATTCCAGATGTTAAGTCCCACTGGCTGTCAGAACACATTCTGTCCGGCCCCTCTGCTTTTGCAAGCCAGACTCAGGGGCTCTGCCTTGCCTGGTGGGCTGGCTGCCCCTCCACCACCCTGGCTCCCTCCCACCAGTCGGTGTTGTGTGCACCGCCTCTCCGCCCTTCCTACCCTCTTCTGTGGGCCTCTTGTCTATGCTTGGCTCCGGAGAGCCCGTTTTGCTAGTCTGCTGGTGGTTATGGGGGTAAATTAGGCAGATGTGGGTGGAATCTAAGTGATCAGCAGGATGCAGTGAGCCCAGAGTCCTCCTATGCTGCCATCTTCCCTTCGCACCTCTATCAGCTGTATATTTTGTATAGGGATAATTTCCTTTTATTTATTTTATAAGATTTTTATTAAAACATATTTAGATAGTGAATCATCTTATTTAAAAATACCCTTAGAAGAAAATTTCTTATTATTTTGGATTCTGGGACCCAATTACAATATGTGTGAGTGTAAAGGAGAATTTAACCACACCAACAAGCAATGCTGATACACCAGCTGAGTGTAGTCAATTCTGCTCAATTCTGATACTATCTACCCAGAATTTTCATCATATTCTACAGGTTAAAGGCTCAGTCATATAAGGCTCCCCACCATCTCACTTTAAAGCTAGTCTCAAGCCCAGGATATAACCTATGCTTCTGACTCACTGGCTACAAATTGGAAGCTTTACAACCCACTCCAATTCTGAATGTCAATTCCAAGTCCAGGCCATCACCTGTACTTCTGACCTACCAGCTATAAATTGGTGGTTGCCACGACCCCCCCTACAATGGCTTACAGAACTCAGAGAAATACTTTACTTATTAGATTATTGACTTGTCATAAAAGGATATAACTCAGGAATAGCCACATGGAAGAGTAGAAAAGGGCAAGTACATGTGGGGCAGGAGCTTCCACACTCTCCCCATCATTCCACTTTTCCCAAATCTCCATGTGTTCACCAAATAAGAATCTCTTTGAATCCTGTCGTTTTGGGGTTTTATGGAGATTTCATTGATTAAGTCATTGGTCATTGTTGATTGAACTCAATCTCAAGCACTTATCCTCCCCCTGAAGGCTGAGGAATGGAACTGAAAATCCCAACCTGTAATCACATGGTTGGCTCCACTGGAAGCTGATCACCATCCTTAGGCTCTCCCAAAGTTACCTCATTAGGATGATAAAAGATACCTTTATCATTCTCTATACTTTGGAAATTCCAAGGGTTTTTAGAGCTGGAAGCCAGGAATTGCATAGGAAGAACAAATAGATAGAAATATATATTTCTCTTTTAAATCACAATATCAAACTTACACTATTGTTGTTTCCAGTATATGAAACTATAATTAATTGAGGACTAATTCAGCTAAGATTGGTTTTCTTTGGGTAAAAATAGAATCTCAGTAAACATTTATTTTTTTCTTTTCTCTATCATCTATGTACATATTTACTGAAAATCTTATTTCAGAGTATTATGGGTTAAAATGGACTTTATAGATTGTCCTATTCATTTTACTTGTAATTTGATTTCAAATAAATATAATACTTTGGAATATGAACTTCATAAACAAGTGAAAATATAGTTTTGTATAAATTTAATATTTCTAAAAGTATTCAGCTAAAAAAAGGTTAGGTTTAGGAGTCTTCTATTTTTCTAAAGAGTAGTCACTCTACAGTAATAAACTTTACTACATTTCCTACCAAATGCCCTTTGTGTGAACTCATTTTTAGAGGATGATAGACCTTCACCTTTCCTGTGGGATTGCTAATAGTATCAAGAAGAACAAAGAACTTTTACCCTCTAGATCTCCTGGGACTACTGCTCTCTCCTTGCTTCATCAGAGGTGAGGACTTGTCAGTAGCACATTTAATCAGAGGCCATATCAAGAATATATTCTGTGTCCAAAGTAAATCTAAAATCTCACTCTAAGCTTTTAAATAGGTTATAGGACTTTACTGGTTGATAAAGAATTGTGACATTTCTTCTTATTGTGGGAGTATTGAGCCACAATACGATATAGCTTTAAAATAGAATAGTATAGAGGAAAAGACTACTTTTGCAAAACTGAATATAAAAATCAATCAATTGCCTCACATTTTTAAAGCCTTGCTATATTATTCATTACAGTAAAATATTTACATGCACTGAGTCATTTAATTGTCATAATAGCCAGTAAGGAAGATAAAAAAAAATTGAGACGATAGCGAATTTAAAAATTATTTCCAACTTTTGAAGAGAGTGAATGATCCAAAATTTGAAGCCAGGACAGTAAACTAATTAAGTAACTAATTAAAGACATTACTTTAAAATTTTAATTTTAGTATGTTTAAAAGTAGTCATACATAAGAAGTCTAAAAATTTTAGCATGATTGTTTTTTTTATTACCTTGGATTTACCTTAATAAAAAGAGTGTGCCCTGAGGTTAATTTGGTGTAAAATACTCCTCAGACTAGGCCTGTTTGTACAAGGCATAGTTGTACAAGTTGTCCTTTTAAAGTCATTTAAAAGGACTCAAAGAGAGAAAATAGAATACAGTTGCACACACACACACACACACACACGCAAAATCAAGAATGGCTAATAAAAACTGGTAAAAAAAATTTTAAGACAAAAATTTCAAGAAATAATGAGATGTTATACTAGAAAAATAAACTAAGCTAATAAAATATAAAAATAAACGTATAGAATTTAAAATTTGAACTAAATTAGCTGAGAATGAATATGTGTCAAATTTTTTTCTGCTTTGTATTTGGCATTTTGTATACATGGATTATGTGTTATTTGTGTAATTTATTCTATGACTTTTGCCTGTTGTTACAACTATTTTAAATAAAACCTGAACAGAAACACTTTAAGTTCTATTACATATCTTGATATTAACACATTTTGATCTCTTGATTTATTAATTTTTATTTTCTTTTAACCTGACTATACAATAATTTGTTTAGTTGTTGCTTTTTAAATTATTATTTAAATATCTTCTATAAGATTGTTTATGAAATCTTCATATTTTCTTTTCCCCCAGTGTGTGTGTGTGTGTGTGTGTGTGTGTGTGTGTGTGTGTAATTTTATAAACACCTTCCTCATGTTTTGTTTAATTTGATTTTTTTTCTTTTTCTAATTTACTTAAATGCTTTTATTTCTTGAAATGATTTCAATGCTTAATTTAAGTCCCAAAGTCAAGATTATACAGAGCTCAGTATAAGCCAGTCCATGATGAATAATAATTCTTCATGCTTTACATTTACTTTTGCCAACATTCTTCAAGGTTCTTTTGCCTGTCTGAATATTTCTGATGGCATTCTTTGATGTTCTTATTCTCCCTACTCCCTTTTTTGTTACTTTCAATGTGCCTTTACTTTTCTTAAACCTTTCTTTCCTTTACAGTGCTAGGTGATTATGCTGTGATTTTCTTTTACTGTTTATTGTAAGTAACATCTCAATTCAAAAATACAATAGTTACTCATTAGGTCATTTGATACCATGGAAAACTTTTGGCCACATTTTTTAAAAAGTTATGCTCATTTTTAAAAATGATAGTGGTCATTTAAGTCAATTTGCTTCCTATTAATTTCCTTCTTTATTTTATGTCTATTTTTAGCTTCCATATCTTTTCACTGCTAATCATTATTCATGTTCTAAAAAGGAACCAGCAAAATGCTTTAAAATATTCACATGATCTCCATGAATAAAGTTATGTTTGTGAGTCTCTCTGTCTTTGTTTTGGCCTTCCATCTTTCATCTTTCTGCCTCTCTCTGTCTCTCTGTTTCTCTCTGTCTCTCTATTTATCTGTATCAGTATCTATAATCTACATCTCTATCTATACCCATATCCAGGTGTGTGTGTGTGTGTGTGTGTGTGTGTGTGTGTGTGTGTGTATTCAGCCTTTGCTTTCTGGTAATAACAACTATCAGTAAAAGAGTTTAACATTCACAGTTATCCCTCTGCCCTGTCAATTGGATAATCTTCCATTTTCTCATCCACTAGCTCCTCCCTACTATTCCATTTGGTCAGATCCATTCATTCTGATCTATCTGTTCAAGTAATGGGGGTTTCATTTTGTTTTTCTAGTATTTCTAATTAGAGTATTCTAATTTGGAAAATTCTCTACTCAGTATTTCATTATTTTTAAAGTATAGGACATCGACACTGCATCATCTCATATTCTGTAATACATTTCTTTCATTGAATTTGGCATTTTTCTTCCTATTCTTATATGCAGTATGAGAGTTTGTCCTACTGCTCATTAAGATGGAATTGCTGTTTATGTTCAACTCAGTTTCACTGGATTCAAAGAAGAGATAATGCTATCGTAATGCCATTATTTTAAACACAGATTTTTTTTCCAGGTTTTGTACATAGCAGAGCAGCTCTCTCACTGCAATCTATTGAAAGTCCACAACCTAAGAGTTTGTTAAATTCAAAAAGAAGGAAGGAAGGAAGGAAGGAAGGATGGAAGGAAGGAAGGAAAGGAGGGAGAGAAGGAAAGGAAGGGAAGGGAAAAGAGAGAGAGAAAGAAAGAAGAAAGGAAAGGAGGGAAGGAGGGGGGGAGAGAGGAAGGAAGGAAGAAAGAGAAGGTAAACACAGAATTTTTTAAATAAAATTTAGTTGCATCTTGGAATCTCATTAATTCTACACTATTTCTTTCCATATTTAAAATAAATATATTGGGGCGCCTGGGTGGTGCAGTCGGTTGAGCGTCTGACTTCAGCCAGGTCACGATCTCGCGGTCCGGGAGTTCGAGCCCCGCGTCAGGCTCTGGGCTGATGGCTCAGAGCCTGGAGCCTGTTTCCGATTCTGTGTCTCCCTCTCTCTCTGCCCCTCCCCCGTTCATGCTCTGTCTCTCTCTGTCCCAAAAATAAATAAACGTTGAAAAAAAAAATAAATATATTGACCCTTTCCATATAAAAAGTATTCTGGGGGTGCCTGGGTGGTTTAGTCGGTTAAGCATCCCACTCTTCGTTTGGGCTCAGATCATGATCTCAAGGTATGTGAGTTTGAGCCCTGCATGGGGCTCCACGCTGACATTGCAGAGCCTGCTTGGGATTCTCTCTCTCCCTTTCTCTCTGCCACTCCCCTGCTCTTTCTCTCTGTCTCTCAAAATAAATAAATTAAATAAAAATGTTTTTATAGTACTCTCTGATGTGAAAAATGGGTAAGATACAGTTCAATTCCTTAAGTTGCTCACAATTTACTCAGAGAGAAGAATATACAAACATCTAATCACAATACATGTCAGAATGTGAGAAGGTCTAAAACTCATAATTGATTAAAGTATAATGTGATTTGATACAATAAAAAGAGGACTGTTGAAAGGATCATATTTCTTTTCTGAGTTATGGAATTATGACAGCACACCATAAATACCCTTTTCAGGCAGATTAAGTTATCCTCATTAGGTTAAAATAGTTCATTTTAGATTTACAGTGATCTGGAAACACTGCTGTTGTATCGCTCTGAATATTGTAAATTATTCATGAATCAGCACTTTTTATGTTAAACTGAAGTTGTGATATTGTCTGAAATATGGCGATAGTTAATCCCTTACAGTCACAGGCCTTTCTCACTAGCCCTTTCAGTGTCATTTTGATTATGTCTCAGTCACATATTAGTAATCTAGTATATCTGTGCTTTATGCAGGTGAAGGACCGTGATCAATATTTGTTGATATTTTTGGCTTGTCATATAATCACCAAATTATATTAATTTTAATAAATGAAAATATAAATCACTTTATGTTAATTTAAAAAATTTAGTGTTAATTTAGTTTTGAGAGAGACAGAGACAGAATGGGAACGGGGAGGGGCAGAGAGAGAGGAAAACACAGAAGCCAAAGCAGCTTCCAGGCTATGAGCTGTCAGCACAGAGACTGACACAGGGCTTGAACCCATGGACCATGAGATCCTGACCTAAGCTGAAGTCAGATGCTTAACCGACTGAGCCACCCAGGCACCCCACTTTATGTTAATTTTTAAAATATCTCTCAATTTTGCTCTGCTTTAGGGTCCTCATGAAGAAATATCTAAGTGTGAATTTTGTTTATAGACTTACTCTTTTATATATTTATATTATTGCCAAAGTATATTATGTGGCTTTTTCTGAAGACATATTATATTACATACACAAATGTTGATGTTTTTGTTGTTCAGCTAGTAAACATTTCTTTTTATCACATAGCTTCATATTTCTAGTTTAAGTTCCATTTTTTCCCAAGGCAGCATAGAAGATGCAGTTTATTGCTCTCTCAAATGCCCATCACCCACACAAAGAAATCACATACTTAATTTCCAAGGTATTTTACACCACATATTTTATGTTAATAATACAGATGACTGTAAGTACATTATTCTGGAAATGAAATACTGATAAATGTAAGAAATCTTAATGCCAAAAGTGAGGTGACTATTAAGAGCAATAGATTTTATTTTAATAAATGCAGTTGCCATAGTTGAATAATTCAGGACTCCCAACACACATTTTCTGTTGATTAGTAACAATATAAAGAACTATTGAGCATTTCCTACCTACACTGTAATTACCACTCACCAAAGATTAGAGAACACAGAAAAAACTTTCTGTGTCTTATTAAAGTAGGAAAAACAGACACTAAAGAGAATACTACATATAATTAATCATATATTTGTAATTGTGCAAAGAAAAGTGTCTTTTAAGCTGAACCAGAAGGAAAACAGGAACTGAATGAGTGAAGATTTGGATAGGAGAGAGTAAGCATTTTAGATATACAACATATGGGGAGGTTGAAAACTGGATGAGAACATCAATATCAAAGACCAGAAAGAAACTTAAAAAGAGTGAATCATAGAACAGAGGAGATCATTGTCACAAAATGAGGTTAGATAAGATGGGCATGGCTATATCATGTGACACATATATTTATGTTGTGGACTTTATCTGAAGAATTTTAAGTTGGGAAGGGTAAAAATCCACTGTGCATCATCTCAATATTGCTGTATTTACTGAGTGTATTATAAATTACTAGGTTGCTTAGCTGTAGTGTGGGCAAGCAGATGAACACTAGGAAGTAAAATTTCTAAAAGTTGGTAGATGAGTATAAATTTAGAAAGATGGAAATTTTGAGGTAAATTCCTTAGTTTCTGGATGGTCAACTTTGACGAACTACTAATTTTTTCTGAATTGAGGAACACCAGACATTTTTTTTCTTTTTACAAAAAAGGTCTTAGATCCTTTTTAGAACATTGCTATTCTGAAAAACAAATGAATTGCTCAAGTAGAGATTTATTAAATAAAAATATTTATTGATTAGCCATTGAGTATAAGAGTTGAAGGTCCATGAAACATGCAAAATGGTTCTCACAGAAGTTATAATTAAGTGAGGAGAACAAACAATATAAAACAAGAATAGTTGGGTATAAGTGCTATAAAAAAATTAGATAAGAGATTCAAGGGAATAAAGGCTGATAGTAATAGCTGTTTTAGAGAAGGCAGATCAGAGAAGGCCTCTGAGCAAGCAGCTCAGGGACAGCTGTGAGTGGGGGAGAGATGAGCTTTTCAGAGAGCAAAGCAAATGCCTTGAAATGATGAGTTTGTGGATGGAAATAGCTGACTTCAGAATAAAATTGATTTCAGAATTATTGGCTTATATCTGGCAAGTTCAGTCTGTGGATTAAATGATATGATTCAAGGATTAAGACTGAAAATTGAATTCTGACACATTTTCCTATTTAATGCCATAATTAGTCTCAAAAAATGTTAAAGTTCTTCAGGATAAATATTATAGTCACTGCTTCATTTAAGGTCCTGCAAGACAACTAGACACACTTTGGAAAAAAAGAAGAGCTTTTCAGAAAATTATGGACTGGGTTATTTATTAAAGCACACTCTTTCCAAGTCAGGCCATGTAAATTTAGTGTTAATCGATTATGTTGTTGTTGTTGTTGCTTTTTGTTGTTATTTTTGCCACAACAGGAGAAGGTATCCTGAACCTGTCATGTGTTGGTTTCAGACATGGGTTCACCTGAGATGCTAAACAGTTTTCGGGCATGAAAGTGGTGCTGCCATCCTCCGGCAAGGTGGAGGGGGACATGTCTGTGTGTTCAAAGGGTTCAGTTAGTTTTGGATTTCAGTGTTCTTGACTGCATTCACCAGATATTATCCTTCAAAGTCTCAGAGACTCTACGAGACATTAACTATGGTGGAAGAGGCTTCCTATGCTGCCCATTCAACATTATCTGGGTTTCATACATTACCTTCTGTTCTTGATCTTCATCAGTGTGAATGTGTCATTGGTACTGTAATTACTGTAGCACTTATAGTGAATGCTTGCGTTTAGTTTCTAGCCATATCTTCTCTGAAGCGCTAAGAAATCTAGGTCTCCTTCATAACTGCCATAAAACAGGTTTCTCTGATTTTTTGGTTCTCAAGAACCTCTAAAAGTAGGTCATAATTCTACTGCCACCTCAAAATCCAGGTACAGGAGTCGACCATGGGGGCATGGTACAGACAGAATAACTAATCCCTGTGCATATGCTCACTTACCTTTCAAACTTTCTCTCCTCCTAAACAGTTTGGGGGTCGTACTTTCTTTTTTTTAATTTAAATTTTAGTTAGTTAACATGCAGTGCAATATTCGTTTCAGGAGTAGAATTCAGTGATTCATTCCTTGAGCTGAGGGGATATTTCTCAGGAAAAATTCTGGGTATATTATTTACTTTTAAAATATTTATCCAAGGATGCCTGGGTGACTCAGTCGGTCGAGTGGCCAACTTTGGCTCAGGTTAAGATCTCATGGTTCATGGGTGTAAGTCCCAAGTACGGCCCTGTGCTGACAGCTCAGAGCCCCTCCCCTGCTCGCACTGTCTCCGTCTCTCTCAAAAATGAATACACATTAAATTTTTTTTAAATAATAAAATATCCTTAAACATGGATCTTTGATACTTAATTTATTTATTTTTTTTAATTTTTTTAACGTTTATTTATTTTTGAGACAGAGAGAGACAGAACATGAACGGGGGGAAGGTCAGAGAGAGAGGGAGACACAGAATCTGAAACAGGCTCCAGGCTCTGAGTGGTCAGCACAGAGCCCAACATGGGGCTCGAACTCATGGACCGCGAGAGCATGACCTGAGCCTAAGTCGGACGCTCAACTGACTGAGCTACCCAGGCGTCCCATGATACTTAATTTTATATTAATGCAAAGAAGAATGTTGTGGGATAATTATGTGATATTTTCTTTATCTCTTTTTTATCTTCTTTTTTTTCCTCCCACTCTTCCTTCTGAACAAAGTTATTATAGATGTGAGACATGAAACTGCAGTTTTTCCTGGTTAGTGTTGTCAGAAAACAAATATGGTGCATATCTTAGCTTTGAAAGTCACCATCCATGTTTAAAACAGAAATGATTAAACATACCTATAAAAAGGCACAATACAATATTGTGTTTCACATGGTTACAAAATATTATCTTCAAAGATTGGAGAAATAAATTGGTTTTCAGAAACTATAACATAGTAAGATATGGACATGTGGGCACTAGTTCTTGTTAATATTTGGCTTGAGTATGAGACTCAGAGGCCACTAAAGAGCCCTCCTACAAACTATTACTTCGGGGAAAAGAGAATTTGCACCTTAATTCTAGGTGAGTGAGGCTCAGGTAATCAGCAAAATTTAGCAAATTCTCCCTGGTTATCGTGGTGTAGCAACTTAGTCCCATTGGTATAAGTGTATTGATGTAAGGTGAGTTGTGAGAAAACTCTTACTCTCAAATAATGCTTAAGTTCTACCAAACTCCAGAGTGGCATAGTAGTACATCCAGAATTTTCTGTGGCCCCAATTGTAGTTAAATATATTATAAAGGAAAATTATAGAGGATGTGTTATTAAGTATGCTGGAGGTCCTAAAGATGGGAATACAGTGTGTGCTAAGGATAAAGGAAGAAATTGCTGTTTTCAGAGGATCCACAACACTACAAAGCTAGGAGAGTGCTGAGCTCCTGCATGTGGATGGTCCAATTGCCATTTTATTTAGGATCATACTTACCTTTGCTGAAGAGCAGACAGGATGGATTCCACCTGAGGTTAGGAGATAGAATAGCACTGGAACTAAATAGGACAGAAACTGGACTTTCCCAATCAGTCACCATTACAATGGAATCTGCATAATACATCATTGTCTTTGGAGAAAGAGAAATGAATCCTTTGTCTCAATCACTTCTGACACATTCCTAACATAGACTATATGTTGTATTAGGTCACAAAATCTAGAATAATTTTTACAAATTAGAAATTAAATAGACCTAATAAATTTGCAAAGCATTAAGTAGTTAAAGCAGCACTTACTGCAAAACACAAGAAATGCAATATCGAAGAGGTTATAAAAATAATTTTACAAGTAGAGATATATACACATATAGTTTATTATATGCACATATGTAAGTATGTATATATATATACACATACACTTACATATACGTATATCTATATATGTCTATTTATCTATCATAATAGTCATGCTATCCAAAATTAATCTTCACATAATATGTAGTCATAGTTGTTATTACAGATTATTTGGAAATAATTATAGCACTATGTACTGAAATTCACAATTTAAAAAATTTACTCACTAGAAAATGAGAACTAAATTGTTTCTTTAATAATAACAAATAATAATGTTGATGGTACTGGTGATTTCTATCAATTAATCATTTAACAGAAAAATTGAGAAACAGAATAGCAAAATAATAATAGGAAAAGAAAATATTTTAGATAATATTGATTACCTACCAAACATCTAGTATTTATCATGATAGCACATGCTTCAGCTATTTTTCACTTCCTCAAGAAACTCTGCTTCAAAATAATTGACTTCACAACCAGTTTCAGGGGTGGAATTAATATTAAGTATTTCCAATTCTTTTGCCACTTATTTGTTGCAGAATGGACATGTGCCAGTTATAGCCAATAAAATGCTAAGAAAAGCTGTAAGAAAGCATGCATTTTTTTTTGTCATAATGCCACTGATTCTGCTTGTAATGGTTAGAATTGCCCTTGTCATTTTGCAATTGTGTGGGAAAGAAAGGACCACTAATAATGTTTGGATAGAAACAACTTGGTCTCTTGATGAAATCTTTGCGTCAGTGAATCAATCAACTTGAACTTCACTAATTATCTAGAATTCTTAAGAGATATAGTATATTTTCCTTAGAGTTTAAAAAATTTTGAAACATGGTTTATTTTATTTTCAGGCAAAAACATTCTAATTATCCTCAGAGAATTTAATAAATCAAAAGTAAAATTAATTAGAGTACAGAAAAGTGATGAATGTGCACAACAGCCAGAAATGTGTAATAAACAATATAAATAAACAACTAATTAGAATAACATGGAATGGAGAAATATATTATTTAAATGCCCAAAATGTAAATGAAAGGATACACTAAGAATAAAATAAAATTTAAATTTATTAATAAATAGATAAATAGAATAAATAATTAAACCCATAAAAGACATCATGCTTTATGTTAAAGAACTGCCCATCACAAACGAAAATAATACATATTTTTCATATATTTGCCTTAAAATTACCAAGTAATAGAAAATACTGCTGTTATTTGAATAGTAGCACGACATAAAAATTAAGTATTGTTTTCTGATACTTTATTCAGAGTACCATAGTGAACTTACTATTGCATGAATCTTAAAAAGTAATATCTGAGTTTTGTAAGTGCCTTACAAAAGGGGACAAAAAGGAATCCAAGAAGAAAGGAATTCATTATTTCCTAAGATTGGTATGGTATGAAAGCATCAGCTATGTTCAATTTAAGAAATATTGGAGAAACACTAGTCCCAAGTACTCAAAAAAACAAAATTGGATCTGATTGCCCAAGGATTGTTTTTTTGTTTTTGTTTTTGTTTTTGAAATGAGACATACTGATTTTCAAAATGATGAGATTTTATTTTATTAAGAAGATTCAAACCAATTACTGAGGATTTTCAGGCAAAAATAAAATAAAATAAAATAAAATGAAATAAAATAAAATAAAATAAAATAATAAAATAAAATAAAATAAAATAAAATAAAATAAAATAAAATAAAATAATGAAATAAAAATCCAACCAATTTCCACGATGTAGATCTTACCTATGACAAAATGTGCTCCATGGTCAAAAACTGGCAGACCATGTTTGAAGCTCATGTTGATGTCTCACTACCTATGATATTTGCTTGATCTGCTCTGTGTAGGTTTTACTAAAAAATGCAAGCATATTCAGAAGACTTCTTAGGCTTAGGACCACAGTTCCACCAAATCTAAAGGTGATGGAAATCATGGCCTGAATGGTGCAGGCAGCATAGCAATTATGAATCAAGCTTCCATACACATCCACATGCAGGTTTTGTGTGGACAGAAGTTTTCAACTCCTTGGGTGATAGCAAAGAGTGTGAGCTGGATCAGATTGTAAGAGTATGTTTAATTCTATAAGAAGATGTCCAACAGTCTTGCAAAATAGCTGTAGCATTTTGTATTCCCACCAGCAATGAATAAGAGTTTTACTGTTTTACATCTTCACCTGCATTTTGTGTTGTCAGCATTATGAATTTTTGCTATTCTAATAGATATGTAGTGTATCTCATTGTCTTAATTTGCATTCCCTAAGGATGTAATACTGGAGCATCTTCATGTGCTTATTTATCATCTGTTTTGTTTTGTTTTGTTTTGTTTTGTTTTGTTTTGTTTTCATGAAGTGTCTGTTAAGGTCTTTTTTCCATTTTTTAAGTGAGTTGTTTGTTTTCCTATTGTTGACTTTTAAGAGTTCTGTGTATATTTTGGATAATAGTCCTTTATCAGATGTGTCTTTTCCAATCACTTTTCTCCCATTTTGTGGCTTGGCTTTTCATTCTCTCAACAGTGTTTTTTGCAGAGCCAATTTTTTTTTTTTTTAAATTAAGTCCAATTTATCATTTATTTCTTTCATGGACCAATCCTTTGTTGTTGTATCACCATACCCAAAGTCATCTAAGTTTTATTCTATTCTACTTCTAAGATTTTTACAGTTTTACATTTTACATTTAGGTCTATTTTCCATTATTATTTAATGTTGTTAAGGGTGTAAGGTCTGTGTCTAGATTTATTTATTTTTTACATGTAAAAGTCTACTTGTTCCAGCCTTATATGTTGAAAAGATTACCTTTTCTCCATTATATAGCCTTGCTCCTTTACCATGTATCAGTGACTTTATTTATGTGGGGCTATTTCTGAATTTCATATTCTTTCCATTGATCTACTTATCTATTCTTTCACCACTATTTCCATACACATGCCACACTTTATGTATAGTCTTGAAGTTGGGTAATGTCTATCCTCCAACTTCGTTCTTTTTCAGTTGCTGTTGCCTATTCTGAGTCTTTTACCTCTCCACATAACCTTTAGAATCAGCTTATTCCAATCCGCAAAATAACTTACTGATATTTTGATGAGATTTATTGAATCTATGTATCAAGTTGGAAAGATGACATCTTGACAATAGTGAGCCTTGTCATCCATGAACATGGACTATATCTCCATCTATTTAGTTCCTCTTTGATTATCATTCACCAGAGTTTTGAAATTCTCTTCCACGTGTATCTTGTACACACTTTGTTAGATTTATACCTAGTTATTTCATTTTTTGAGCGCTAATGTTAGTGGTATTTTCCAAAAAACCCCTCAAATTCCATTTGTTCATTCCTAGTATATAGGAAAGTTGGTTGACTTTTGTATATTTTGTGTTTTAACCCTATATCTTGCAACTTTGCTATTTAGCAAAGTAATAAGCAATTTAGTTAAAAGAGATTTTTGTTGTTGATTCTTTTGATGTTCTGGGAAATCATGCCATGTGTAAACAAAGGCAGTTTTATTTCTTCCACCTCTATTATCATACTTTTTATTGTCTTTTAGTGTCTTATTGCATTATCTTGTACTTCTAGTACAATGTTGAAAAGTTATAGTGACAAGGTTTGTTCCAGATCTTTGTGGAAAAACTTCTACTTTCACGCACATTAAGTTTTTAGTCTAGAAATCTGTAATCAGTCTTCTGGTTAAACTATAAATCATTGTTTTCCTCTTTCTAAACTTCAAACCACATAATTTGTCTCAAAGAGTAAAATAATCCACACTTTATGTTGAAATATTTTTATATTGACTATTTAAATTGGATTAACATTAAAACTTTTATTGATTTTTACTTTAGACATGTACTGATATTAAGAAAGTGGAAGTAAATTAAGACACAATTCAATCTGCATAATAATCACTTAATAGAATTGTCCAGGCCCTATAAGGATATCAAACTGAAAGATACATACTCAGAAATTAATATACTCTTTAAAGATCTCTTTTCATTAAAAAATATTGTCTGTGAGCTAGCATCTCAAATGTTACTTTGACATGTCACTCTTTATATCAAAAAAACTCTTTGGTACTCAAACATGCTTTTTATGTTTTCTTAATATATTTAGGATAGATTTGGTATTAGAAAGACTTAACACATGTATATTAAGTACTTTAATCCTCTCTATGATGATACCCAAAAGAAAGAGAGTTTAAAAATTCCTACAGATCATTAACAGACATACATACCTTGTGGTACATACAAAATTATTGCTCTTTAAAATATAAGAAGTCTTTTTTTTTTTAATTTTTTTTTAATGTTTATTTATTTTTGAGACAGAGAGAGACAAAGCATGAATGGAGGAGGGGCAGAGAGAGAGGGAGACACAGATTCGGAAGCAGGCTCCAGGCTCTGAGCCATCAACCCAGAGCCCGATGCGGGGCTCGAACTCACGAACTGTGAGAGCGTGACCTGAGCTGAAGTCGGACGCTCAACTGACTGAGCCACCCAGGCGCCCCCAAAATATAAGAAGTCTTTTAGAAGTTGATATTTTAACAAAAAAGGAAAAGGAGTGTTAAAGACCAAAGAACCTGAGGCTGTTACTCTATATCTCAGGACACATTTTTTAAAGAATGATTCAGTAATATCCACTATCAAGTAAGAAATGAGTTTCAGTTGCAAGTAATCTCCTAAGGAAAGAAAAACACAAAATGAAACTGTGTATCGGGCTGATTACAATGGCTGGAGTGGCATAACTTCAAGTGCTAAGAAATCAACTTATGTGAAATTAAGTAAACAAAAGTTCAAAGGTTTAGGTTCAAATCCCTATATCTGAGCCTAATGAAGCTGGATAAAATTTCACAGGAGCAGTTTTGTTTTTGTTTTTGTTTTTTTTTTAATAGACTGGTTTTCTGAATTTCATTGTTGTATAAGAGAAATTCAACGTGTTTTGCTAGTTTACATCAATTTCTAGCAGCATTCCAATTAGGCTTTTAACAGGTATAAATAAGTCAATTTTATGAATCTGAGAACTGTATTTTTTAAAAGTAACAACAAAGTATATTAATAAAGATTTAGAAATATGTTGTTACTAAATTGTAAATTTTTGAAGTGATATTTATTGCCTGGAATTATGTATTTCATAATAAGTAATGAACAATTTCCTAGAAAGGAATTAATATAAATACTGATGTGAACCTTAATATAGATTTGGCCTAGGTTTGAGACTAAAGTCCTTTGAACTTGGGGAATATATTTTTTCCTGCTTTTATTATTTTTTTCTTATTTTTAATAATTAGAGTCTAGCAGATATCATAGTGCATATGAGACATTGAATATATATTTGTTACACAAATTATTGAATCAACAAATGTATTGTTAGTATTTAGTTTAGGGGCACCTGGGTGGCTCAGTCGGTTGGGCGGCCGACTTCGGCTCAGGTCACGATCTTGAGGTCCGTGAGTTCGAGCCCCGCGTCGGGCTCTGGGCTGATGGGCAGAGCCTGGAGCCTGCTTCCAATTCTGTGTCTCCCTCTCTCTCTGCCCCTTCCCCGTTCATGCTCTGTCTCTCTGTGTCTCAAAAATGAATAAAACATTAAAAAAAATTAAAAAAAAAAAGAAAAAAGTATTTAGTTTATAACAGTGAAGGTTCAGAAATGCCAATAGCAGTTCATGATAGAATTTTCACTATTTAGGAAATGAAGATATTCAATTGAGTTTATAAATATAAAGGAATTAAGTTTGTTTCCTGAGATTATATTATATCCATTATTTATTGTTAAGATACATTTTCTCTTATGGGATACTGTTTAATGAAACATTTTTTTCTACCTTTTGTTTTATATCACTATACTGTAGTATTTCCACTTATTTCCTTTACTAAGACTGTCCCCACATTTTGGCTTTATTGTTTTGCACATTTTTAATATCATGCATTAGATTAAAAACGAAAACCTAAAATTAAGGCTATGCATTCTCTCGGAGTGCATCCGGTGACATTCTTCAATAATTCTTTTATGCAGCATGACACATAGTTCTACCCATGATAATAAGAGTTATGTAGTATTTTTTCCACTGGTTTGGTTATTTCAAAATCACTAATAAGTTTTTATGAATTATTTTGCATTAAAATCAGGAACTGTGTATTGTGAAATATTCATCGAATATATGAGATTTCCATTGTAGAAGTATACATAATGTTTACATGTTTATATACATGGAAAAAAATAGAGAGAGATAAATGATAGATGATAGATGATAGATAGATAGATAGATAGATAGATGATAGATAGATCTTGTATTTTACAATGTGCAACATAAAATAAAAATTTGAAAACCTCGATTTTATAGTCCTGAACTTCAGATGCTTTTTTATTTTACCAACAAGTATGATATTATAAAGCAATCAGATAATATACTATTGTCTAGAGTATATGGAAAGTATGTCTAGCTGCATACGTAAACTACAGTGATGTGTTCCAATAATATTTTGTGAAGACTTGTAGTACAGTCATATATTCACTATAATCTCAGGGAATATGCTGACATTAAATTGTAGTGCTTTTTTTGGTCAGAATATCCACTCTTCAGGTATTATGTGATATTAAGTTTGTGTTTCAAGGTCACAAGAACATGAGCTTTAAATACACACAAGAACATGAGCAACATAGTAAAAAACATTTTTTTTTTTTTGCTATTTAATTGACTTAATGTTGAAGGACATCCAAGTGATAACTATTAAATATTTTTCCAATTATTAAAAGCCATTCTTTAACACCTTTTCCCTTTCCAGAGAACCTTAGTAATCAACAATGTGCCTTGAGTATAAAATCAACAAAGAACCAATGCACTGAGTAATATTTATGTACATTCACAATACATAATTCTGTTAACATTTATTTCAAGGGTATTTTAAGTAATACTGATGTTTTCCCTATTGAATCATTTTACTAATGTTCATCAAAATAAAGACACTGTGTATTGTAGCGAATAAGAACAGTAGTTGAATAAATATAGGAAGACAAATTTATTTCATGTCATTTATCAGAAAGGTCCCAATATTTACGTTCAACTGTATTAAAAGACAGCTGATGGGTCAAGAATGAGGGGAACTGAGGCTTGACGTAGTTCAACAGAGTTTAACAGTAATGATGTCAGTGATGACCTATTCCTTAACAAATCATGTTGTACAGCCTAAATTTATACAACTTTTGTCTATCATTCCTCAAGAAAACTAGCAAAAAATTGAAAAGGAAACAACATTTATTGAATAATAGTGAGAAGTGCAAGTAGAGTGAATAAAACAATGTTGCAGGAGGAAAACTGGAGAATTGTCAATGTTAATTCTTGGAGTTGCATAAAAGAGATGCAATTTTTATGTACACGTGATGGTAAAGATTTTTTCCAGAAATATAGATAATTTGGAGAAATAAAGTATCAAGAGAGAAGTCAGTGTGGCCTCAGATGCAGATAGATAGATGTAATGAATGGGGCTTGCAAATGTTGTCTCCTGAATGTTTCATTTCTGTGTAAAATAGGTGGCAAGGTCATCAGTGGAAAAAAACTCAGTAGAGATGTAAGGGAAGAAGATAATCCCCCAAAAAATATCTAAGTGGGATAATACAGAGAAGTAAGATAGTAAAGGGGCTAGGGAGATTCTAGTAAAACATTAGGACACAACTTGTTAGTTATTGTGAATTTACAATTTGTTCATTACAATGGCTTTGCATTTTACTCCAGCCACATTAACCTATATGGGTTAAGCATGGAATAGTCTAGGACTGGATTTTGGTTTACTCAAAATAGTAAAATGAAATTAAAGGGACTTGGGACTTAAATTCATATAAAAGTTTCAGATAGGGTTATATATTTTAGCGGTTGATATATCAGAATAAGTGAGTTTTAACCATAAGATGCAGTATTCAGAGTTTGGAGTGGCTAGAATGAAAATTGTGAGAGATTGCTGACACCTAAGGTGTAAACACAGGAATGGATACCTGAGATTGTATAAAAGATAAGAACACTGGAGAAAAAAAGTTCAAGGAACTGAGATGTCAAGTATTGGTAACATTTATATAGTAATATTATTATTACTACACAGAATTATAAGAGGAATAGGGGCGCCTGGATGACTCAATTGGTGAAGCATCCGACTCCTCATATCAGCTCAGGTCATGATCTTATGATTCATGGGCTCAAGCCCCGCATTGGGCTCTGTGCTGACCATGTGGAGCCTGCATGAGATTCCCTCTCTCCTTCTCTCTGCCCTTCACCTGCTGTGCGCTGTCTCTCTAAATAAATAAATAAATAAAACCTAAAAATAAAGAATTATAATGGGAATAGTGTTGAAGAGAATGGGAGTAGATTCAAGTTCAAATATTTTATTGTAATATTTATTTATATAAAGGGATAAAATAATATTTTTTCCATATTACTTTTTTGGCATTGGTATTAGTATACTCCATTCTTGAAATACTGTGGTAAGTGTAATATACTATGACTATACTTCTGTGCAGTATTTACTGTTGGACTGTAGTTCTCTTGTGGTAATGCAGTGAGATAAACGAAAGGAACAATGGTGAATTCTCCCTTCTTTTTGGACCAATAGCATCCCCTTCCTCTATCCTAAGACTTCTCTTTAGGTTTCTGGTGACTTCTCAGTCACTGACATCCCAGAAGTGTAGATCCTTGACTGGAGCTGTCATATAAAGGCTAAACAAGTAAACACCAATTAAACCACTAAAAGAAACTCCTCCCTCATTCCTGCTGATAAGAGTCAAATTTTCCATTGCTCTAAAGAGAGATAATTTCCCCTAGATATTTTGCTATACATGCTTCTGACCAATTCCAAGACTCGGTCGGGCCCAACATTGAGTCAAAGCTGGAGAAAACAGCAACAAAAACAAAAATCTTCACTGCTATATAGGACTCTCTTCAAGTTTTGACTTCATTTTCAATCTGCCTGAATTGATTTTTCACAGTCCTCATATAGATGATTTTTGGAGTCTGTCCAGTGCTTTCAATTGTATCTGTGGGGAAATGAGACACTGGGAGGTTCACTTCATCTTTATCAGCACTAGAATTCTGATATTGCATTATTTAATTAATAAAAATAAACTTGTATTATTCAAAGGAAAAAGAAATCACAACCAATATTGGAAGGCCAATCTAGGTTTCTAGGAAACAAGTTTGATGATAAATGAAAAGTTATCCTATCAAAGGTCAAAAAACTGGACTGTGTTTAGAGTATAATTTCACATTAGATTTTGAATATATATTATAATCTCAGTAAATTATCATAAGTACAAAGAAACAGTATTAAAGAAACAATAGTATAATAATCAATATCAAAGAAACAATAGTATAACAAAGAAACAATAGTAGAGTAACTACAATATTCTCTGAAATTTAAACAATGTTCAATTTGCACTTGTTTTTGTATAACTAATTATATATAAAACTGAATTGTTTTCCCCCCAAAATTTCATTATAATTAATCCGTATTTTATTTTGTTCATTGTAATATTAAAATATTAATAACTATAATAAAATAAAATAGAAACATCCCATAATCATTCTTATAGAAGAAAATATATAATGCCCACAAGAAAAGATATTTTAGAACGTTGTGAGTAAAATTCTACAACAGCCTCAGGATGAAAGGAAAAAATCATCTTTTGTGAAGTAAAATCTGTTGTTTAACGTGGTATACCAATATTTATTTGTTTCAGCACCTGATAATGTGGTATTATATTTTTTCCTTGAAATATGGTATCTATCCAACATAAGTAAAAACAGCCAACACTGAATATTAATGTTTCTTTTTAAAGCCAAACCAGACAAAATGTGCATGTTCAGTGTGTGTTGTATGAAAAGGGAATAATTTGATGTTGCAACAAAAATGTCCAAGTGCCCCAGGCCAAAGATAAACAGTACAGTGATAACAGTTCTGTATCATTCAATGTCATATTTGCCTTGGCTGCAGCATCTCATTAAAAGTCATATAAATTATTGTCCAGTTTTACTTCAATGGTTGGAAATAAATTACTTGCACATCTCTTGTGGATTAAGTTATCTCCATGCATACACATAAATCATGGCAAAAGAAACCAAATTACTCCCTAAGTGCTCATAGACCCATATTCTTCATTCATAATAACACGCATTTCATCTATAGACATTTAATAGTGTAGTGCAGTTAATATGTTTCAAAGATGACCCTCTAACACTCAGAATTATTAACTACAACAAATCTGAACAGCAATTCAAGGCTGCCAGTTTCTTGGCAGTATAGTAGATCATTTCAATACAAGATATACCTGATAAGTTTCAGCTGCTCTCTACTTTTAAAGGCTATTTCTGCTGCCCATTCTGCCAGAATGTTAGGATAACTTTAGTTATTCTGGCACTATATATATCTGGCTTTTTGTTTAAACCTGCCTTGGTTCATCTTTAGCTACTTAAAACTTCTCTTCTAGTAAAGTTTCAACTATTTAAAGTTTCAACTTTACAACCCACAGAGTTAGTTGAAAAGGTATTATAGTAAAGATTTTTATTTGAAAACTACCTCAAGCCATGATTTTACAATTGTGTTTCTGGCAGAACTACCATAATTAAATTTAACATGGTAGGAGGAGAATTAAAAAAAAAAACTGGTCTATACTTTGAATATGATGCATCCACTTTAAGTTACATAGAGGTAGGGAAATTAAATGTCTTTACACATATCTTTATTTTTCAAAATACCAAAAATCAAAAGATGGAAGAAAGCTATGGAAGCCATATTTAGTGTTTATAGACTTGCTTAAATAACAATAAAATTAAGATAGTAAAATAGTAATAAAATTAAAATTTATTTAATAGGTTCTAAGCTTCTATAACTAGCAGAGGGTTTGTTGAAGAGAAGTCTTATATTGTAACCATAACACATCCTACCTTAAAGTAATTAGATGGTTTTGAAAATCATATGAAATTGGAAGAATTAATTATATGATGAGCAAAAGGATTGATATGTTAGCTTAAACGATTCATGTACTCCATAGATCTCACATATTGGCAAAATTTACTAATTCCTATTAGTATATGTTGTTAAATGTTTTATGTTATTGTAAATGCTCTAAAATTTTGGAATGTTATGGACAATATACTATTTATCCACTCTTCTAAAACATGCTTTAACTATAAAAATTATATTATGCAAACTTACAAAATATGACAACTAACAGTTACACTGATCATATATGAGGTCATTTAATATAGTTCATATATATAAACATATATCTTAACATTAATTTTGTTTCTATATTATACCTTCTAATACACATATCCTATTCCACAGGTTCAGAAAAGTATATTTTCATGCTTTAGTAATTCTGAAAATTATCAAGATTTAAATTAATATTAAATGTGCTTGCCAGCCACTACCAAAAAAGAATAAGTTGTGAGGAAGATGTAATACTTCTGGGCTGGTAGGAGCAATCTGCCCTCAAATGTAAATAATAATTGGATGTGTTGTATAAAGAGACTTTAAAATGATAATGATAAAAAAATAATAATAATGGTAAAGACTAGAAGTGAGTCTTTTTATCACCCTGTACTAGTAATTCTAAACAATGTCAGTGATTAAAAATTCCTCTATGACGAAACAGACTACTCCTGCCAAAAAAAGTAAAAATATCTCCCTAAAGTTCTTGTGTGGTATTCACATAATTTTTTTATTTATTTGAGTGTAGTTGACATACATTATCACAATAGTCTCAGGTGTACAACGTAGTGATTTGACAAATTTATACATTATGCTATGCACACCACAAATGTAGCTACCACCTGTCACACTACAACACATTACAGTATCCATGACCTTATTCCCAATACTGTGCCTTTTGTTCCTGTGACTTACTCATTCCAAAACTGGAAGCCTGTCTGTCCCACTCCTCTTCATCCATTTTGCCCACCCCTCACCTCCTCAAATGAACTTTAAAATGACATTTAGCATAAATAAAATTAAATATGAGTGTGACATTGACAAAACTGGAAGTGCATATGAAATGCCAGTATCCAAAAATGATACAAACAACCATCAAGGTTGTGAAGAGATCAATTTTCTAAGGCCCCATTTCCAAATACCCTCACACTGAGGAAGGATTAAGTTTTGAAAATAAATTTTGAAAGGACACAAACATTTAGACCATAGCATTCTTTGTGTGAAGAAACAGTATTATTAATTGGAGTGCCTGGGGGTGGCTCAGTTGGCTAAGCATCTGACTTTGGCTCAGGTCATGATCTCACAGTCTGAGAGTTTGAACCCCGCATCGGGCTGTCTGCTGTCAGAGGAGAGCCTGCTTTGGATCCTCTGTCCCCACTGCACCCCCCCTTCTGCCCCTCCCCAGCTTGTACTCTCTCTCTCAAAAATAAATAAACATTTAAAAATATACCTTAAAAAAAGAAACGGTATTATTAATCCAAAAATAAAATCATTCAGATTTTTTAGACATCATATGTTTTGAATGTTTATAAATCTATTATTTTTATAATTTATAAACTTGTTTCTCTGTACTCAGTAATCTTAACAAAGTATAGACCAGCTCAAATATATTTTGGCCTCCCTTCATATTCATCTTATGGGGAAACTCTAACAGTATTTGAAAACTGAATACGTCCTGCAAATATAAAATTCATATTTTTTAAAAATCTGAGATTAGCATACTTTGTATTTTTTATGTTAACTCATTTTATATTCTAAAGTTTTCCCCTCAGAAAATTGGAATTATTCACATAATTTCTTTTTAAATCAATGATATCCTTGCTAGGTTAGAAGCTTCCATGAAAAATAGTTGTCATTATGGGGTCTATAAAATATACATCTCACAGATGCTCACATATTCTTTCCAAAGATGAGAGAAAATGTATCTACTAATAGGCAGGCATGCTGATTTTTCTTTGGTTCTTAAGAGTAATTAGGATGTCTTCTCAGAATACAAAAATGTAAGGAAATGGTGTCACTAACACAAATAACTAATATAACTCTTGCCAACGGGGGCAGTTAGAATTAGGCAAAGGTGGGGGAGGTGAGGCTTTATAGACAGACAAAGGGTTATGTCATTCATGACATTATAGAATGTGTTGGAATTTGGGTTTTAATGAAAGAGCAAAGAGAACTAATTAACTCAGTTAAAACTAGAAAGTGACATGATCATAGCTCTGTAAAAGCACTATGCTCCATGTAAAATTAAATGGACTGGTGAACTAAAAGACATGGGTACATCTGTTAGGATGTTAGCATTTTGAAATGCTCCAAGTGGAGGATGAAGATGGAATAAAGTGGGATGGTATTGGTAAAGATTCTCAATTTTTGAAATGTACAAATCAAGGTAAAACTCCTTTTTAATTTGTGTTTTAAATGCACAAATATTACTGACCAATAACTTTCAATTTGGCAACAAGAGAATATTAGAATATATTCTTTAGATGTGCATTATAGATCATAACATGCAGGATTTCTTTCCATGATTATTTTGAGTTTTTGAAGAGGATCAAAAATATGTTTTTAAGTTTCATGGTATTATAGTATTTTATTGTTCATTTTCTCATATATTATAGAAAAATAAATCTCAATGTTAGAAAGCCCTCAAGCCTATAGCACAGTTGTATAGATTAAAGAAGCAGGTCAAATTTGTGATAATAAAATTTTCCTCACAAGAAAAATACTCTTACCTTTTTTTCTAGCTTTATTAAAGTATAAATGAAAAATAAAATTGTACACATTTAAAGTGTACAACCTGATGATTAAATATAAATACACATTGTGAAATGATCATTGCAATTAAGTTAATCAATATACCCATCAGAACAAAGAAGGTTGCAATGATATTTATATTCAGAATTTATAATAGTACCCTCAAAAAATATAGCAAAGGAAATTAACAAATAATTTCTCACTGCAAAAAGGTCTTACTGACGAAAGCAGTCATATCTGCCAGTGATAAGTATAGAGTACATAATAATTCATACGTGTGTGTTGTCAGGGAATATGTCCATTATTTTGAACATTCGAATGATGTTAGCTTTATTTCAAATATGACATTAATTACAAATTTCCAGTGTCTGGTACAGTATTTCAGTTGCTACTTTTTTTTTTGAAGTGTCCAAAATGGCTTTTCATCCAAAAACCAATGCTAAAATTACTGTTAAAAAAATGTTCCTTCTCCTTCACCTTGTCATGCTGAGAGCATAGAGAAGGTAGAAACAGATCAAAGACCAAATGACTGTGTTCACATTGATTTTTCAAATCTGTAAGGTATAGCACCTTGCTTCAACATACAAATTTCTTTTTTCTACATACCAAAAATTTGGTTTATTTTTCTTTATCATAAAACACAAAAGAACATATATTCTTAATATGTTCAACCCCTCCAGCCTGTTCTAAAAAGTTCTCCCCACATAGAATCAGCAGCAACATTCTCTACTTTTATTTCTATTATTCCAATTTTTAGGATGATTGCTTAACTTTATTCTATTTTATTCACCTTCAGGGAAAATATCAGAATGAATTTGACAAAATGGAGGATTTTTGATGCTTAAAAGAGCATTTAGTAAAATTTTGGAAGTTGAACAATTTCATATCATTGTCTATCATCAGATTTAAGAAAATTAAAAAGCACCGTCAGCATAGCCATAGGCCTACAGCACATTTCATAATATTATTAATAATAATAAGGCATATTCATAAAGCATAGTTTATCTAGAATAAATTTCAGAGTATATCTACAGGCTTTCTTTTGTTTGTATAATATGATTTGCATTCCTTTGCTCTGTTGGGCATGTTCTTTTTCATAAAACAGAAGCCTGTACTGCAGAATCTCATGGCGGAAGACTCTTAATTATGTAAGAGATCTCTATTCAGAGGCCTGAATGGAAAATATTCTCTTTAATACTCAAGTATTATTTTTCCACAGTTATTTAATTTTTTTAAGTTTATTCATTTTTTAAAATATTTATTTAGTTTTGAGAGACAGAGCATGAATGAGGGAGAGACAGAGATAGACAGGGAGACACAGAATCTGAAGCAGCCTCCAGGCTCCAAGCTGTCAGCACAGAGCCCGACATGGGGCAGGAACCCACCAACCGGGATATCATGACCTGAGGGGAAGTCGGATGTTTAACCGACTGAGCCACTCAGGCGCCCCAAGTTTATTCATTTTTGAAAAGAGAGAAAGTGAGAGACAGAGAGAAAGAGACAGAGAGAGAGAGAGAAAGAGAAAGAGAGAGAGCGAGCATGAGAGGGGGAGGGTTGGAGAGAAAGGAAGACACAGAATCTGAAGCAGGCTCCAGGCTCTAAACTGTCAGCACAGAGCTGGATGTGTGGCTCAAACCCACGAACAAACGGTGCGATCATGACCTGATCTGAAGTTGGACGCTCAACCTACTGAGACACCCATGGTGAGGGCCCCCCCATGGTGAGGTGCCCCCCCTTGGTTATTTTTTAATCTGGCATTATGAACCATCTCCATAGTACAGCAACTGGATTTAAAGACTGTCATTTTGCAGTAAAATGTGACTTCACAGGGTTGTGTTGTTTAATAATTATTATTGTGATAAATGGAAAACAATTACACTATTAAAAGCTAGCAAATAGTAAATAGATTTACAATAAACACTTCTTAAATTAACAGATATTACATATCAATCCATTTATTATGGAATTGTTTATCTGATATTTAATCAAAGGTTTATGTGTCTGATGTCCAACAAGATAACAAAGTTTTATAAAATAATTTAAAGTCTCCCAATTAAGTATATACTCTAATTTTTTTTAATGCAAATTTGCAAAGATAGTCAAAGTGATACTCCTCCACTGATCTAGGTTGGTATCAGAAGAGATTATAGAAGACATGAGTCCAGGGGTGCCTGGGGACTCAGTTGGTGAAACCTCTGACTTCGCCTCAGGTCATCATCTCTTGGTCTGTGGGTTCAAGCCCCACATTGGGCTCTGTGCTAACAGCTCAGAGCCTGGAGCCTGGTTGGTATTCTGTGTCTCCCTCTGTCTCTGCCCCTCCCCTGCTTATGCTCTGTCTCTGTCTCTCTCTCAAAAATAAACATTAAAAAAAGAAAAAAAAAGAAGACATGAGTCCATTTTTAGGAGAAATCAGTGAACAAATGGAGTTTTGTATCATTTGTATCATTTTCAGTTTGGCTATATTGCAGTACAAAAACTGGGAAGAAAATATTGGAATTAAAAAAAACACTAAAAAAAACTTTGCTGCCTGTAACAAATGCTCTAAGGAATTATATGAAAACAAGAAAAATATGTTTTACAAATATCAAATATCAGAATTGGCTTTTACTCCTAATATTAAGTGTATTAGCAATAAAATACACTTTTATATAAAGTATGTTCATTGTTGAGAATAAAAATAAGAGACAATCTCATATCTAGACTAGTTTTTATTGTATTCTCTATAAATTTTGACTATCGACAGGATGCAATTTATTTGAGCATTTTTTTGGTGATTAAAATATTTCTGATTATCTATAATGATTTAGTGTGATAGCAAAGTGTGTATACATATTTCCTTTTTTTAAACAGAAAATCAATTGGAGTCATTTGTATCAGTTAAAATGCATAAGTACTTTACATGTATGTTTATATATCTGTCCTTATTAATACATTTACGTATCTTCATTTCAGTCCATTAGCTTAATAAGCAAATGAAGATAACTGTATGAACAAGCAAAAACAAGGCATTTGCTGTTTATAACACACACAGCACACTCTTTCTATATATAAAGTTGCATATGTATGTATCTATCTCTATAAACATGTATATATAGATATACGCATATAGTTGTTTATATATGTGTATATATATATTATTATTATTATTATTATTATTATTACTATAGGGGAAATGTAGAATAAATGATAAGAAAGTAAAGTAATGTTTCATTGCTATTTCTGTTATTTTCTATATCTTCTTCGGCAAGATATTTCATCTATCTGTGCCTCAGTTTCCTCACCTAAAAAGATGTTGATAATAATAATGACATACTTCATTATTTGTCCTGTTATGTAATTAAGTAAATCTCCATAAGTACTTAATGAATTGTTTGTCAATGGAAATCTTACAGTACATATTTATTATTAGTAGTAGTATTGTCTTTTTTGTTATATATCAACCACAATCACTAATATTAACATTTGATTTACATACATACATTATATATTCTTTAATTAAGTTGTATTTATTGAGACATACAGATGGCCAACAAATACATGAAAAGATGTTAACACCACTTGTTATCAGGGAAATACAAACCAAAACCACAATGAGATATCATCTCATACTAGTCAGAATGGATAAAACTAACAAAACAAGTAACAACAGGTGTTGGCAGGGATGCAGAGAAAGGGCAACCTTCTTACACTGTTGGTGGGAATGCAAACTGATGCAGCCACTTTGAAGAATGGTATGGAGGTTCCTCAAAAGTTAAAAATAGAAATACCTACAATCCAACAACTGCACTACTAGGTATTTACCCAAAGGATACAACAATACTAATTGGGAGGGACACGTGCACTCTAATGTTTATAACAGCATTGTCTACCGTAGTCAAATTATGGAAGAGCTCAAACATCTATGGACTGATGAATGGATAAAGAAGGTAAAGAATGTATATGTATATGTATACACCACACACATATATGATGTGGATGGAGCTAGAGAGTATTATGCTAAGAAAAATAATCCAGAGAAAGATAAATACCATATGATTTCACTCATAGGTGGAATTTAAGAAAAAAAAAAAAAATGACTATAGGGGAAAAAAGAAAGAGGCAAACCAGGAACCAGACTCTTAATTATAGAGGACAAACAAACCGATGGTTACCAGAGGGGCGGATGGCGGGGAGATGGAGGAAATAGGTGATATGGATTAAGGAGTGCACTCGTGATGAGCACCAGGTGTTGTATGTATGTGTTGAATCACTAAGTTGTACATTTGAAACTAATATTACACTGTATCTTAACTAACTGCAATTTAAATAAAAACTAAAAAAAAGAATATTTTTTGCCTGTCACTATATGAAACAATAAAACTATGTATTTCTACTCAGTTTTCATTTTAAAAAATGAATCATTTAATATGTAGGTAGTGTTAGGAACTTTAAATATGCTAGTATCAAATAATTACCAAAGTCAGATATCTTTTAGCAATGTCTTTGGAACTCATACATTTTTCAAAAATATATAGGAATGTCTCCAATTGCATTTAATAGCATCTTTACAAAATGTCCTTTCTGAAATAGCATGTTTACAAAATGTCCTAATAATCAACTGTTCATATTAGTGTTCTATTAATGCAGCTTTTATTGTTTAATATTTTATTATATGTATGAAATATTTTGCTTACATTTTCAGAACTTCATTTATCTTTGTTTTATTTCTGTCTTTGTGTCTGTTTTATTTCTAGTCCTTTGTTTTAAAACCAATATGACTAGCATAAATACCTGAATGCTTTATAACGTATTTGACTGCTGTTCAGATTAGTATTTTAAATAAATGATATTTACTTGTCATTTACTATGATAATAGATGACATATCCAGGGGAAAAAATAAAACTAAGAACTAGACTTACCACACATTTAGTTGAAGTGTTGAGATCCTTAACGCTTTTCCTCCATTACTTCAGTATATAAACTACAGCAACTCCTCACATAGTGTAATGTGGCAGTAGAATTATAGAACTTTTCAAGTCGTAGACTCAATTTGAAATATCAGAACCAGTGTCCCTGTGGGCCTAATTTTCTTTTCTACATCCCCTTTTCCTGCCTGCACGCCTCCCCTAGACTATGACATTTTACAAGACACTTGTGAAAAGTAGCCCAAGAATACCACAAACATAACATACATAAAGAGCCGCATATAAATAGTCTGTGTTTGTTTGTGTCATGAAGTTCGACAAGTGTGGTCACATCATTGTGAATCTACCTAAGCCACTAGTTTATCTTCCTGCATTGCAAAAGGACTAGCATTTTATTTATTTATTTTTTTTTAATTTTTTTTTCAACGTTTATTTATTTTTGGGACAGAGAGAGACAGAGCATGAACGGGGGAGGGGCAGAGAGAGAGGGAGACACAGAATCGGAAACAGGCTCCAGGCTCTGAGCCATCAGCCCAGAGCCTGACGCGGGGCTCGAACTCACGGACCGCGAGATCGTGACCTGGCTGAAGTCGGACGCTCAACCGACTGCGCCACCCAGGCGCCCCAGGACTAGCATTTTAAAGGCTATTGTTTTCTTTAATTTTCAGATGAGCACTAATTGTTGGAGATAAAGTCAAAAGATCGGCACTTGAAAATTATGAGTGAGTAAAGTTCACATTCTTCTCTATTTCCACTTTGATCTCTTTTCACATGTTCATTTTGTGAGCAAATTGGTGAGAACTGTTAATATGAATGCTATTGCAGAGCTTATAACTTGGCATGACTATTGATTACATTCATGAATGCTGGCTACAGGACTAACATATATGCTGTTGTTCACCATGGGGAACTTTAATAGGGAGCAAAGCAGAGGCTGTGACTCTGAAAAGAACAATATTCTCCTTCTCTAATGAATTAGTGAGCTATATCTGTCATAACAAAGTACCAAATATTGGGTGACTTAAAAACAGAAATTTATTTTCTCACAACTCTAGAGGCTAGAAGTCCAAGTACAAGGGTTTGGCAAATTTGGTTTCTTCTGTGGCCTCTCTGGTTGGCTCATTTTCTCCCTGTTTTCACATGATCTTCCCTCTGTATGTGCCTATGATGTTTATAGGACACAGTCATATTGGATTAGGATTTACCCTAATGACCTCATTTTAAACAAATTACCTGTTTAAAGATCCCATCTCCAAATATTGTCACATTCTGAGATAATGGGGCTTAGAATGTCAATTTATGAATTTTGGTGATAGGGAGGCACAATTTAGCCCATAAGACCCAACAGTGGCTTATCATCCTGTATATGTGGCCGTTATTAAATTATCCACTGAACTAAGATGTTTCCGCTTGGAGTAAAAAAATAAATGAATAAAAGATTGCTTCACAGTGAGCAATTTGTGAGAATAGGGAAAATGAGAATGAGTTCAGAAAGTCAGGAAGAGAGACTTTTTGTTGAATTCCAGGAAAGAAGGCAGACAGTGAAAGTCCATTGGTGCTCCTTCTATTTACAAAGAATATATAAAAATTTGCACTACTGCTAAAAGATTCAGAGAAAATATAGATTAGATTGTCTAGGAAATTATACCTGATGTTCAGTTATTATGATGGAGTAAATATGATAATAATTTATCAGGCTAAAAATCATATCTCATAAGTTATAGTTCAAGCTCTTTGAAAGGTTGAACAAGGATATCTCTCAGGGTAGGTGTGGAATTCAGGATTCAGAGGCTCTTTACAGAGGTCAAAAATACCACAGGGAACAGTGGCCCTCACAGTCATGTCAAATGAAAAACACAAGGCTAACCAGTTTATATAATTGTTAAGTTTCTAAACATTTTCATGTTAAATCAAGAATAAGCCATCCTGGGGCGCCTAGCTAACTCAGCAGATTAGCGCCCGACTCTTGATTTCGGTTCAGGTCATGATTCTCGCAGTTTGTGGGATGGAGCCCCGTGTCCAGCTCCGTGCTGACAGCACAGAGCCTGCTTGGGATCCTCTCTCTCATGCTCTGCCCACCCCCCCTTGCTTGTGCTCTCTCTCTCTCTCTCTTTCTCTCTATCAGAATAAATAAATAAACTTGGGAAAAAAAAGAATAAGCTATTCTGGCATACTTTTCTTTAAATCTCCTGTTGGAGAAGTAAAAGAAATATGAACATCTATAAGGAAATCTAAATATAGATAAAGCAATTTTTTGAACAGCAATACACACAGGATAATTCACAGAAACAATGAATACTTTTTGATCCACTTATCTATAATCATTTGGAAATAACTAAAGGATAAAAGTAATTTGATAGAATGTGAATGTTTGTAATAAGAATGGTAATAACTATTAATGTCAGTGTAATCATAATTATATATATATGTACATATATACACATACACACATATTATATTTCAGTGAGTGTCTACCTATGTTATACTGTTACACACTATCAATATTCTCTTCTAGTGTTTTGCTAGGTGGTAGGAAAAAAGTAGGACTCCAGAATTAGATTGTCCTGGTTGAGCCTCCAGACTTTACACTATCCCTTAGGAACTGTGAGACTTTGGACATGTTTCTCAACCTCTGTGTTATGTGTAAATGGAAAATATAAAAATGTATACTACCTATTTCTCAATGTTTTAGGAAGAAGGGCTCAGTGTTCTCAACACATACTGCCCAGCAATGCAGGCTCCTTTATTTCTAAGTTTAGCAATTTCCTCTAGAAATGTTTTTCTGGCCAGAAATTCCCACTTCCTGCCCCATCTGTGCTGATAACCATTGCATTTATTTTATAAGAAACTTAACAGATTGAATTGAATTCGGTATTAACATGTTCATTGTTCCTGTTCCCACAAACTGAAAGGTTGAGGATGGTGGTAAGCATTGTGCCTGTATGGATTGGCTTTGTATATCCAATGATTTGCACTCTGCCTACCACATGGCAGGTGTTCCATAAACATATGTTGAATAAAGTCATGAGTGTTTAAGGTGTCTTATTATGTAATAACCTGGTAGCCTAAAGGAAACAATGTATTTTGCAGTGTCTTATGGTATACGTGCATAATGTATCTAAGGAGCAGGTTTCATTACTGTCTTTCCCTCAAGCTGGAGATATTCTTAATAAGCTATTTTATTACTCCACTGAATAGAAAACTTCAAATATCATTACAGAATCTGGTTCACTGACTATGACTCAAAGATAATTAAATATTTGAAAGATCTTACTGATTTAATATACTGCACAGAAATACAACAGTAATTGTTTCCTAGAATTGTAACTGTCATTTATATTTCTACATCAATGGTCTGGTTTATTTTTCAAAAACAAGAGGAAACAAAAACCTAATGGATGGGTATTATTTAAAATAGAATTATCAAATGTTGCTAATCTTAGTAATTATTTCAAATAATAACAAAATGACATTTTTTCATTTAACTAGAGTTTAAGGAACCAAGAACCATGAATCAAGAGCTTGGGGTCTGGTCCCTTGTGTGTCTGGCTGATAGATGTTTGCCATGAAACAACCACTCTGGCCAACTGTTCTAAGCTATGAGTCATAGCATTAGATCAGTGGTTTTTCAGGATTTTAACAGTGGAAAACATTAAGATAATTTTAGAGAAATTTGATTTATAAAAAAATACAAGCTGGATTGTTCATGTTAAATGGTGGTAGGGCCTAGAGTTTATCAAGTACCCATGTCTTCCAAAATGACACCAATGGCACCCCCAGGAAGCTTAAAGTGTCTTCAAGGCGTGCAGTTTGCAAACTAGTGTGATAGTTTATATTTGATTTGCTTTTTATCATAGAATTGTATTATTTTATCTGCTCTTTATATTTTAGATATGTTTAATACCTTATAATAATTTAGACTAGATTATGCAAAAAAAGCCCTAAATGTTTACATTTTCTAAAAAAGATACTATGTTGTAAAACTTGCATCATTATGAAAATATCTCATGGATAACTTTGTGCTTAACATGTCAATGCTTATACAGTTATATAGTTTTTTGAGTAAATAATATGAGCCTCAATATAATTTAAATAGAATATTTTATAATTTAACATAAAAATTGATAGACATTTTTGATCCTTATATAACAGGATGTTATAAAATACATACATAATTTTTTTTCTTTTTAAGTGGTTAATATAGTGCACTACATTGATTTTCCAATATTAAGGCAACCTTTCATTACTGGGATAAAATCTAATTGTCATGAAAAATCACCCTGTTTTATTTATTGCTGGATTCTATTTGCTGTTTTTGCTTGTTTATTTGTTTTTTTTGGTAAATGTTACATCAACATCAAGAGATTCTCTGGTTTTCTATTTTTATAAATAGTTTCTTTGCTTTTGTTATAAGTGTAATCTGAATTCATAGAAAAATCTGCAAAATAGTCACTTTTCCCCCAATACTTTGATGGAGTTTTGGCAGAATTGTTTGTTTGAAAGAAAAATTGTATTTTTAATAATTAGAAAGTTGCTTCATTTATCTGTTTAATATTGACCATGGTTTTGTAGTTTGTATCTTTTTTCTTGTATTTAAATTATAAAAAGTATTACCATAAATGTGATGTGTCTTGGGGCACCTGGGTGGCTCAGTTGGTTAAGCGTCTGATTTCGGCTCAGGTCATGATCTCACAGTTCTTGGGTTCGAGCCCCACATTGGGTTCTGTGCTCACAGCACAGAGCCTAGAGCCTGCTTCGGATTCTGTGTCTCCCTCTCTCTCTGTTCCTCCCCCACTCATGCTCTGTCTCTCTGTCTCCTTCCACAATATATAACATTTAAAAAAATTTTTTTAAATGTGATGTGTCTTCTCAAGGAACATTTTTTGGTTACATCATTTTTTCTCTATTGTTTTGCATTTTCTATTTCACTGATTTCTGTTAAGATCTATATTGTCTTTCTACTATTTCTACTTTCTATTTTCTACTTTTCTACTATTAGAATTCCTCATTAAAATGAGAATACTTTAATCTCCCTTCTGTTCATTAGCCTCCTTTATTTATTTATTTTTAATTTTGTTGTTGTTGTTGTTGTTTATTACTTGGAAGTTGATGTCGTTGACTTGTGACCTTCAATTCTCATATAGGAATCTAGAGATATAAATTTTCCTTTAAATATTGCTTTAGCTATATTCCCATGTAGCTTTTAATGTTGTGTTTTCATTTTTATTCAGTTAAAATACTTTAATTTTTTTATTTCTTTTTTGATTAATGGGTTATTTGTGTGTATTATTTATTTTCCATATACTTAGGAATACTTAGGAATTTTCCGGGGTTTTTTTCGTTATTCTCATCTCTTTTAATTCTGTTGTGAGTATTTTGAAATCTGTTAAGACATATTGTATAGCCCACATATGGTCTGTGATAGTAAATATTACACATGAGCTTGAAAGTATTCTGCTATTGCTGTAACTTGAGTATTAAAGTCACCTGCAATTACCGATTGCTTATGTTTATTAATTGATTTATATATTTGTGTGTTCCCAATTGGGTGCAGGAACATTTATAACTGTTAGCTCTTCTTGATGGATAGACCCATAGTTATGATAAAAAGCCCTTCATCATCTCTTGTTACAGTATTTAGTTTAAATCTAGTTTGTCTAAATATGGCTCCAGCTTTGTTTTGACTTCCAGTAGCATGACAGATTGTTCTCCATCCCCTCACTTTCAATCTGAAGGTGTCCTCATGTCTAAAATGAGTCTCTTGTAGATAGCAAATAGATGGGTCTTGTTTTTTTTATCCATTCTGATACCCTTTGTCTTTGATTGGAGCCTTTAGTCCATTTACATTCGGCATTATTTTTGAAAGATGTGGATTTAGTGTCATTGTGTTATCTGTAGGTTTCATGCTTATGGTGATGTCACTGGTCCTTTGTAGTCTTTACAACATTCCAGTCACAGAGTCCCTCTTAGGATCTCTTGTAGAGCTGATTTAGTGATAATGAACTCCTTCAGTTTTTGTTTGTCTGGGAAAACCTTTATCTCTCCTCTATTCTAAATGACATCCTTGCTGGATAAAGGATTCTTGGCTGCATATTTTTCCTATCTAGCACATTGAATATTTCCTACCACTCCCTTTTGGCCTGCCAAGTTTCAGTGGATACGTCTGCTACTACCCTTATGTGTCTACCCTTGTGGGTTAAGGCCCATTTGTCCCTAGCTGCTCTGTTTATCTTTGTATTTTGCCAATTTCACTATCACATGTCATGGAGAAGATTGATTCCTGTATCCAAAGTCTGTAAAGAACTTACCAAATTCATCACCCCAAAAACAAATAATCCAGTGAAGAAATGGGCAGAAGACATGAATAGACACTTTTCCAAAGAAGACATCCAGATTGCCAACAGATACATGAAAAGATACTCAGCATCACTCATCATTAGGGAAATACAAATCAAAACCACACTGAGATACCACCTCACACTAGTCAGAGTGGCTAAAATTAACAACTCAAGAAACAACAGATGCTGGTGAGGATGTGGAGAAACGGGAACCCTCTTGCACTGTTGGTGGGAATGCAAACTGGTGCAGCCACTCTGGGAAACAGTGTGAAGGTTCCTCAAAAAATTAAAAATAGAAATACCCTATGACCCAGCAATAACAGTACTAGGAATTTATCCAAAGGATACAGGAGTGCTGATTCATAAGGCCACATGTACTCCAATGTTTATAGCAGTGTTTTCAACAATAGCCAAATTATGGAAAGAGCCTAAATGCCCATCAACTGATAAGTGGATAAAAAAGATGTGGGTTACATATACAATAGAATACTACTTGGCAATGACAATGAAATCCTGCCAGCAATGTGGATGGAACTGGAGGGTATTATGCTAAGTGAAATAAGTCAGAGAAAGACAGATATCATGTTTTCACTTATATGTGGAAGTTGAGAAACTTAACTGAAGACCAGGGGTAAAGAGAAAGGGAAAAAAAACAGTTATAAACAGAGAGGGAGGGAAGCAAACCATGAGACTCTTAAATATAACAAACTGAGGGTTGATAGGGGAACAGAAGAGAGGGGAAAATGGGGGATGAGGATTGAAGAGGGCACTTGTTGGGATGAGCCCTGAGTGTTGTACGTAAGAGAAGAATCATGAAAATCTACCCCTGAAGCCAAGAGCACACTGTATACACTGTATGTTAGCCAACTTGACAATAAGTTATATTTTAAAAAATAAAAAATAAATATCTAAATATACAATGAGTGAAAAAAACAAAGTATTCTGCTATTATTGTATGAACATGGAATCTTATATAAATATCAATGAGGTCAATTTGTTTGATAGTATTCTTCAAATCTTTTATATCTTTACTAATTTTCTGATGACTTATCCTAACAATTAGAGTGAAACAGTGGTACTGAAACCCAGAAAAGTATTCATGGATGTCTTACATCCTTTCAATACTATCTTTTTTTTCTTACAAATAATCCTTGCTTTACACACTCTCTAAAGGCACAAACTTAGGCTAAAAGTTTACTACATACATGTGACCCTCTCTACTTAACAGTTTTATCGCAAAATTCTGTCATCTGGAAATTACCATCTTTCCTAGTGACCACAACTTAATTCTCTATATTTCTCAAATTTCCTTTTTTCTTTTATCTTGTTTTTAAGAAAACAAATTTGGAAGATTTATTTATATTTTATGAGGCAAGAAAAGCTTCAAGAATTGTGTTATATCCAAAATCCAGATTTCTTCTTCTGGTCAAGGTGATCCTTAAGAGTGTTTGTCTTTCATAATGATAGAAAAGAACACACTGATTGATTTAACCTCATTCAGTCATTCTTTCTGGTGGTTTAATTTTAATTATCTTCCAGGAATAACAAGAAAATTATGTTTTCAGGGGTGCCTGGGTGGCTGTCAGTTGAAGGCCAACTCTTGATTTCTGATCAGGTCATGATCTCACGATTGTGAGGTCAAGCCCACTTTGGGCTCCACACTGGACCTGGAGCCTGCTTAAGATTCTCTCTCTCTCCCTCTGCTCCTCCCACCTGTGTGTGTGTTATCACACACACACTCTCTCAAAAAATACAAATAAGGAAAGAAACTTATGTTTTTATATAAAAGCATTTTTCTATAATACAAAAGTAGTGCTGTATTTTTAATTTATATTATTTTATTCTACAATGGTTATTTTAAGAATTGCTTCTAACATAGTTTGATTCAATTTCAGTTAGGAAGGAAGTCATATTTAGAAACCCCAAGCATGTTATATGAGAAAACTCCACATAGTGCAGAGGACTTTGATCAGTTAAATCATTGTAATTGGCACGTTGTAGTAGTAGGAGCTATACAAAAGCACCTGTTCTCTCAGTTTTAAATATCCACAAAGTGAAATTGATTCAAAAATCAATTATAAATGTACTTTCTATTCAATACCATCTTTATTAAAATTAAAATAGCTTTTCTTTTTTTCTTCAGATTTATCATTTTCTCTAATTATGCTGGACAAAGAATCTCTGTGCTGGGCTAGAATACAACTTAAATTGCATATTTGAAAAATACCTTTGTTAGAGAACAGATATATTGTGTCCATTTTCTGTGGAAACAGAATTATGTTTTTTGACACCACATAATTTTGAAATTTTAATTAATTTAAATGTAAGTTCATCATAACTAGAAAATGGGGGAAAGTTTTATTCCACAGTTCTTTTTTTTCTGTGATCTAAAGAACCAACAATAGAAAGTTGTTTTAATTCATTATACTTAGTATTTTATAGAGTCCTACTACAGTACTTCATATTAGCTCAGAGTGCCAAGCTTTGTATCTTCTTGAGGTACATATGACATTAATGTTGGAGTCAGGGATATTTTTTATTATCATTGATTTTGAGATGGAATGAACCTGGTTGAATCTTTATTTCAGTGTTTCTAAGTCGGGTGTTCTTGAACATTACTGTACAGGTGGTTCAACAATTGTGTTTGGCACAGATACAGATTATCTGAAATATTACAGATTATCTAACATATTACAGATTTCTAAAATATTACCATCAAAAACTCATATTCAGTAAGATTGGGTGGATCTATGGAATATATATATTTTAAATAAAATTGCAGAAGAGTTTTATAAAGGTGATCTTTAGATAATTTGTTACCATTTCTAGTTAATCCTTATCCCTTTAGAATCACAATGTGCAAGCTTCTGCCTTGCAGCAAAATATTCTACATTAGATATTGTGTTAAATTTTCTTGACATGGTATAGAACATGCAGTGTAGATGTTTTTCCCTAGTGAAATGTTGGACAGAAAGAAATTTCTGGACAGTAAAACAAGTACTAACCAACATCATTACAAAAGGAGGGATCTGAGGAGCTCCCCTGATAACCTGATCACAATTATATATTTAATGTCACAATCTACTATTCAGCTTTTTCTGTGCAACTGAAAATACCTCAGAATTAATTTTATGACCAATTTTGCTCAATAAGTAAATCATAATATATTTAAATATAAGTTCATTGAATCATCTTAAATATGAGGTGATTTTTTTTCTCTAAAATCCAAACTTGTCCTAACAAATGAGTTTTAAAGTCACAAGATAAAATATCATGGCATGGCTATTCCATGCCCCATACTTGAACCTTTAAGGAGAAAATTTTTGACATAGTTTTGCTTGTTTCAGGGTCTCTCAGAATCAGGTATATGTTTTTGTCATGTGAAATTTAAGATTCTTTCTTCCCTGTTTCTTGGATATCGCTGTTCAAATTGGACAGAATGAACTTACCTGACATGAAGTACAGCTAGGCCTACCAAATCTTTGTGAAACAGGTATTACCCTTTTGAGAAGAAGTAATAATAAATCTCTCTGAGTAAAAAAGGGCTTCATCAATTGTTAAATATAGAAGATGGCTATCCTCTTCAGCAAGTGTAGGTATGTTCCAACCATGTTCAAAGGACATCTTAGTATAAAAACTACCATACATTAGAAGCTCAATAGGGGCGCCTGGGTGGCTCAGTCGATTAAGCATCTGACTTCGGCTCAGGTCACGATCTCATGGTCTGTGAGTTCGAGCCCCACGTCGGGCTCTGTGCTGACAGCTCAGAGCCTGGAGCCTGCTTCGGATTCTGTATGTGTCTCTCTCTCTCTGCTCCTCCCCCGTTCACGCTCTGTCTCTCTCTGTCTCAAAAATAAATAAACATTTAAAAAAAATAATTAAAAAAAAAAGAAGCTCAATAAATCAGGTCTGTTACAAGGATCAAGGACAATGCTGAGAAAATAAAGAAATGGGATGGGAAGCATAGCCAGTGAAAACACCCTACTACTACTGGACAAATTATTTTTATCTCCAAGTTTCTATAAATTAAAAAATTGTATAACTTTTTAAAAAAATGTTTATTCATTTTTGAGAAAGAGAGACAGAGCACAAGAAGGGGAGGGGCAGAGAGAGACAGAGACAGAGAGAGAGAATAAGAAGCAGGCTCTAGGCTCTGAGCTATCAACACAGCTTGATGCTTGTCCTATTTGAAGAACAGAAAAATAGAACACTGAATGAGAAGAGATTAGAAAACTGAGAAAAAATATCAGGTACATCAATATAAGAATAGCAGCATGCTCAGAATGCTGAAAATAAAATAGAAAATAGAGAAAATATAAAAGACAAGAAAAATAAAAATATTTGAATAAATAATGGCTAAATTATTTTCAAATTTGATGAAAAACGTTAATTTACAGATCTAAGAAGCTTAAAAAATTTGAGTATAATAAATAGAAAGTAATTCACATCTAGATAGAGCATAGCAAAACTTGAAAACTGAAACCAAAAATAAATCTTTAGTAAGTCAAGAGAAAACTGATGTATCAATTACAGGGGCACAACACATGATTAATAGATTTTTTTCATTAAAAAAATGAAGAGGCATAGCATGACATATTCAAACTGTGAATGGATTAAATACCCTACCCACAAGGGAGAGGGGGAATCATACTAAATAAAAACAAAAACAGAGGCAAGAGCCAGCCTTTTGAGGTCTACAAGAGACACAATATAGACTCAAAGACATGAACAGATTGAAAGTTTTAAAATGGAAAAAGGTACAGTATACAACAAGCAGTAGGAGAGATGAAATGGCTATAGTATGAGACAAAATAGGTTTCAAGAAAAAAGCTATCAGAGATAAAGAATGACACTTTATAATAAAATGACAAATTCATCGGAAAGTTATAGCAATTACAAACTCCTTCTCAACTAACAACAGAATTACACAATACATGAAGCAAACCCTGGCAAAATTGAAGGGAGATATGGGCACTCTAGCAGTAATAGTTGGACACTTCAATATTACATTCTCAATAATGGATGGAACAATTGGAAAATCAGCAATAGTATTGGAGTCTCCAACAGCACAGTTAGCCAACTTGATCTAACTGATATCAGAAGAACACTGCTACATCAGCAGCTGAGTGAAGATTTTTCTGAAGACACAGGGAATATTTTTTTTAATTTTTTTTTCAACGTTTGTTTATTTTTGGGAAAGAGAGAGACAGAGCATGAACAGGGGAGGGCAGAGAGAGAGGGAGACACAGAATCGGAAACAGGCTCCAGGCTCTGAGCCATCAGCCCAGAGCCCGACGCGGGGTTCGAACTCATGGACCGCGAGATCATGACCTGGCTGAAGTCGTACGCTTAACCGACTGCGCCACCCAGGCGCCCCCAGGGAATATTCTTGATAAATCATAATAAATGGTCGTAAAATAAGTCTCCATAAGTTTTAAAAAATTGAACTAACTCCATATGTTGTCTGATCTTTATGGCATTAGAAATCAATGACTGAAGGGCTATATTTGTAAGTGTATTTACAAATATTTGTAAATTAAAAGAAAATTAACCAAGGGGCCCCTGGGTGGCTTACGTGGTTGGGTGACCAACTTGGACTCAGGTCATGATCTCACAGTTTGTGAGTTCCATCCCCACGTCGGGCTCTGTGCTGACAGCTCAGAGCCTGGAGCCTGCTTCGGATTCTGTGTCTCCCTCTCTTTCTGCCCCTCCCCTGTTCATGCTCTGTCTCTCTCTGTCTCAAAAATAAATAAAACATGGGGCGCCTGGGTGGCGCAGTCGGTTAAGCGTCCGACTTCAGCCAGGTCACGATCTCGCGGTCCGGGAGTTCGAGCCCGCGTCAGGCTCTGGGCTGATGGCTCAGAGCCTGGAGCCTGTTTCCGATTCTGTGTCTCCCTCTCTCTCTGCCCCTCCCCCGTTCATGCTCTGTCTCTCTCTGTCCCAAAAATAAATAAACGTTGAAAAAAAATTAAAAAAATAAAATAAAATAAATAAAACATTACAAATTTTTTTTAAAGAAAATTAACCAAGAAGTCAAAAACGAAATCACAAGGGGAATTAGAAAGTAGTTTGAGATGAACAAAATAAAAAGTATAACACATCGAAAATTATGAGATGTAGCTAAAGCAGTGTTTAGAGGGACATTTATAACTGCAAAGGTCTATACTAGAAAACAAATAAGAATCATTAACTCAAGCATCTAATTTTAGGAACTACCAGAAAGAACAATCTAACCACAAAATAAGCACAATCAAGAAAATAATAAAAATTTGAGCAGAAATCAATGAAACAGACAACAGAAAATAGAGAAAACACAAAATACAAATCTGATCATTGGAAAGACTTTTTAAAAAATACTAACAAATTAGCTAGACTATGTAGAAAAAGAAAGAATATAGAAATGATCAAAATGAGGAATATAGGTGGAGATATAACTAAATATCTTACAAAAAATAAAAAGAACTATAAAGGAACACTTTAATTTTTGTAAAAAAAAATATACAACTTGTATGAAATTTACGAATTCCTACAGGAGACAAAAATACCAAAACTGGCAAAATATAGAAAATGCGAATAGACCTATGATAATAGTTTGCATTATTAAGACAAAAAAACAAAAACTTGGTACAAAGAAGAAAGCAGTTTTCACCGGAGAATTCTATCAAACATTTTTGTAAAAAGGGAAGAATACAAATCCTTCATATACTATTTCAATAAATAGAGGAGGAGAGAATGCATTTCAACTTGTTCTACGAAGCCAATATTACCCTGATACCGGATAAAGAAATTTAGAAAATAAAGCCGAAGATCACTTTCCCTCATTAATATAGATGAAAAATACAAGAAAATATTATCAAGCCTTATCTAGCAATATATAAAAAGCATTATACACATTTTTAATAGATGTGACCATGTATATAAATGACCAAGTGATGTTATTCCAGGAATGAAGATACCTTTAATGTTCAAAGAAATCAATTGATGTAATATATTATATTTATAATACAAATGACAAAAGGCATGATCATTTCAACAGGTGCACAAAAATCATTTTGCAAAATCCATTCATAATAAAAATTTGCAACAAACTAGTAATAGAAGGAAACTTTCTGTTCCTGATAAAAAGCAGTATTGAAAAACCTACAGTTATCATTACCATTGATGGTGAAAGAATGATTTTCTTCTCTGAAACTGGGAATGAGGCAAAGATTTGATTCCTGTCACATCTGATCAACTGGGGCTCTACCCAGTGCAACAAGGCAAAAAGAAAAAAAAAAAGTCAAGAAAAAAATTAAAAATCATTCAGAAAGAAATAGAGCTGTTTTATTCACAAATAACATGACCCTGAATATCTCAAATTGTAAAGTTGCCCTAAAATACTACCAGAACTAACAAGTCCCTTGTTTCGGCAAGGTCTCAGCATACAAGATTGGCATACAAAAATTAGGCATATTTTTATATACCAGTAACGATTAAATGAAAATTTCAAAAGTAAAGCCATTATGACAATATCAAATATAATAAAGTACTTAGCAATAAGTTTAATCAGAGAAGTGCAAGACCTGCACAATGAAAATTACAAAGATATTTGAAGAGATGTTAATAAATACAGAATGCTCCCTGTCAATGGTTTGCAAAACCTGATGTTGCACACACTTATACAATAATGAATTTGGTAAATGTTATCAATATGTATGTATAGTGTTCCAGAGCTTGATTTTTCTGTTAATTTGATGTAGTCATTTAAATGTTAAAAATTAAGATCCATGTAATACACATAAATAATGCATATATGAAAATATGTCATCTTTTTACTTGTTTATTGGGCTTTTGTATTTTTTATTAATTGTGTGCACTACTGATTTTGTCTATTTTTTCTATGGGGCACATATATGTGGTGTATGTAGATACATATTTCTATTGAAGTATATTTATATATGAACAAATATATAAATGTTTTTCTATGACTTAAATATATGTTAATGATGTAAACTCTTGTTGGTAATTTGTTGCAACATTTTCTCCCAGAATGATTATTGCCTTTTTAAATACATTTTTTTACCTGCATACATTTTCAGTGTTCATTTGCATTTCATTTTATCAGTGTTTGACTTTAAAAACTCTGTTTTGTATGTCAGGTACTTCCCTTCCTAGCCCAAGATTGAAAGTGTATGCATCATACTTCTTTTCCTCTGGTATTAATATCCTTGTATTAATCACATTTAATATTTACTGTTTTTAGAATCTACAGATATATTAAGATGTTCCAGATTTATTGCTTTGCTATTAGTTTTCTTGCCTTGTTTGTTTTTTTCCCATTTTTCATTTCTAGTGTAATTTACTGATTGGCTTTTAGCCAATTCTCTCTGTGTCTTCTAATAAGATAATTTAAAATAGTCAAATTATTACATTTATTCAGGTGGACAAATATAATACATCTTATATTGTAGATTTATAATATTTAGACACTTGAATTCAAATATGTAAACTTATTTTTTCCTTAGATGCTTCTTTCATTTATTTCTTTTTCAAAATGATGTTCTGCATGTAAAAGTTACTTAATCTCCAAGGTTTTTATTAGAAAATTAACATGGATATGTAGATACTCAGTTTGATATATTTTCATATAACAAATCATCTTCTTTATTTTTATCACCAACTCATACATAGTTACAATCCACCATTGGAAAAATTATCATAAATTTACTAATCCAAACATAATTAAAGTCATTATGAATGTTAGCAGTACCCTATACATGTAATAAGGAACAATTCTGGTTTTCTTTTGGTGACTAATGCTAATAATTCATTTATTTTTAATTTGTACAGCATTTCCCATTTGGCTTTGACATTTTTAGTTACTAATTAAGAATTAATGTAAGGTGTGTGGGGAATTAATAAGTGCTTTCATGATGCTGATGAATACATATTTGTAAGGGAATTAGTTAATATTATTCTAACCATAGCATGGATACATCCAACCTGCACAATCCACAATTGCCCTCATGTAGGCACAATTCTGGTATTTGTTTCCATTGTTTCTTTAAAACACAGTGAATTTTTTATCAAATTACTTTGGTTTCAAATTAAACACAATAGGTAGCATACTTTAGATATTGAATGAATACGTGATTGACCATCAGAGTTCATGTATTTCTTCTGATGGCAATATTTTTATTATTTGATTCAAGATATATTAGACTCCATTATATTTTTCGAAATTGCATTTTATGACTAACATAGTAAGCACAAACATTAACCTACCATGTATTTAAATGTGTGGCTTAAATTAACTGTCTTTCTTCAACATGAAGGTAATTCTCTTCTATTTTTTTTATAAATTGGTTCTTCTTAAAAAGTTTGTTTACTTTTGAGAGAGAGAGAGAGAGCAAGCGAGCATGGGTTAGGGAAGGAGACAGAATCCCAAGCAGGTTCCACACTATCAGAATCCTTTGTGGGGTTTGAGCTCATGAACTGTGAGATCATGACCGACTCAAAATCAAGAGTTGGACTCCTTACCTACTGAGCCACCCAGGGGCCCCTTAACTGGTTCTTCTCAAACAGAATATCATGCTACTTTGTTTTATAATTGAGATATAAAAAATGTTTATGTTTAATAAAATCTCTAAACACTTAGAAGTAGCTCTATTGATAAATAAATATTAATCTAATAAAAATTTGGAAAAAAGTCAAATTTACTATTTGTACTGTATATATTTATGAATTCTCAATATTAAAATATAATATTGTTACATTAATCTTAAAAAGTTTTTAATCATGAAAGACCATCTATATGGATTTAAGGATAAATTTATTACATTTTATTTCATTACACAATTTCTTTTCCAGTTAAAAAATAAAACACAAAAATAAAATCTGTGTATAAGATTTGAACTTGTCATGAAAGTGATTAGTATGTTTGACAAACAAAAACTAATGCCTAGGGTCACCTGAGTGGCTCAGATGGTAAAGCATCCATCTCTTTGATTTCAGTTCAGGTCACAATCTAATGGTTTGTGAGATCAAGTCTCTTGGGCTCCAAACTGACTTCAGAGACTCTGCTTGGGATTCTTTCTCTCTCTCTCTCTCTTTCACTCTCTCTCTCTCTCTCTTTCTGTACCTTCCCCTCCCCTCGCACACACACAAAAGTGTGTGCGCTCTCTCTCTCTGTCTTTCTCTCTCTCTGTCTCTCAAAATAAATAAATAAACTTAAAAAAAAAAGAAAAGAAAACTAACTAGCCCCTAATTGTTAGGTAACAGGGCAAGCACACTTAATTTAATTATTTTTGTAAAATTATTTTAGCAAAATCTGTACAAATAAAAATTGAATCATGCCATATAAATTCAGAGATGTAAATACACCAATCTGTTTTATATAAGTTTACACTTACATAAATAGATATATAAGGGGTACCTGGGTGGCTCAGTCAGTTAAACCTCAAACTCGGTTTTGGCTCAGGTCATGATCTCATGGTTCGTGAGTTGGAGCCCCATGTCAGGCTTTGTGCCGATGGTGCGGAGTCTGCTTGGGATTCTCTCTCTCTCTCTCTCTCTCTCTCTCTCTTTCTCTTTCCCTCTCTCTCTGACCCTCCTGCATCCTCTCTCCTTCTCTCTCTCTCAAAATAAATAAATAAAAACTTTAAAAAATAATATTTAAATAGACAAATGAATAGATACATAAGAAAATCTCTCCTTATATGCTTATATTTGTGTGTGTGTGTGTGTGTGTTGCTTGCAAATGTGTAGCTAGCTCTAACTGTATCTGTGAAAATAATCAGAAGACTTATAAAAATAATACATAAATATTGAAAACCTTTTTTTTTCTGATCTGAAACCTTGAAAACCCTTGAAGAAAGGAAAAAGTTCATTGGCAAGCACACCCAAAATATAATAATAATTAAAACAAAATCATTGGAATGGTGCTCTTTTCTCACTTCCATTTAGAGTATTGCAGACTTTTATAAGTAGCCATCACATGCCATCTTATGTTATCTCATCTATGAGGTATGTTGTATTAACAGAGGCACATTGAAATTCTCAAGAGTTCCTTTGAGCAAACACAGATTTCAAATGAGGTGGCACCAAACCATAAATGGTTAGGACCACTCCAGTGCCAGGAGCAGAAGCAAAGCAAGGCAATCATCTGATTGACTATAGTTTAAGAGACTGCCCTATTTGCGAAAGCTGAATTGGCTGTTTGTGACTGGTTATTCTTAGGGTGAGGTTTCATAATTTTAAGGTATTTTGTGGCATTTATTCTGGTTAAGGTTTCATTTTCCTTTCTTAGGCTTTGAAGACATTAGAGACACTTCAGTCCAATGGTCTCCTCCTTTATTTATTTTAATAACTTTTATACACAGTGACTCCTATCTGCCTTTATGCACAGCAAAACCTATCACTGAGACATTAGATATGCCTCTAGAAAAGGGTTTATTCAAGAGGCAGCCAAACCAGGAGGAGAGGAGAGAGCAAGCCTCAAATCCACCTCCCCAAAGGGGGAGAGAACAAGTTTATAATCATCAGGATGGAGATTATATACATATTGATGAAAAAGATGGGGAAATATAACTATTCATAAGGAAAAATGTAGCAAGCACATTGAGCAAATATATACCTAATGTATCCCATGCTCACTTTGGAGTAGAGACTTAGCATCAGAACAAGGCAAAATGCAGCCCCTGAGGTGAGGAAGTTCTCTTAGGACAAGGAGAAGGGGCTGGCAGCATGCCTCCAGAGCTGGTATAAACTAGATGGGTTCTTGGGTCCCTTCTCTTGGGTAAGGAATGAAGGGCCTTACTTGTTCGCAAGCTGGAACTGTATCAGTTGACCTTGTGTCCAGGCTTCTGCAGAGACAGCTAATGGATTTGTTAGTGGGGTCTGAAAAGACACAATAGCTGATTAGGAAGAAGTAGTTCCCTGAAAAACAAGCTCTAAAGTTTCTATTAGTCTCAACCTCATTAACCCTGTGGGGCACAGTTTCTCCATGATATACTCCAAACAAGGTTGTTGAAGTTGTATAGTAAACACCATGATATATATGCCTTTGTTTTTTTTTATTTGTTTTTACATATGGATGCAAAATATTTTAGAAGCTAAATTTTAAAAAAGAATGTAAGAAAAAACAATTGTTATAAGTACAGTGAGTTCACACTGGGAATCCCAATACAAATCTCAGTGACCAAGAAAAATGTATGAGAGAACATCTAGGCCTAGAGAGAAATTAATATAATACCCAGAATTATAGGAAAACCCTACTTGCTGATGTTAATTTGTTGCTTTGACATTATTATTAAAAGAGTATTTGTCACTCTCAAAAGTGTGCTGTTTTGAAAGATAAGTTCAAATTGTTATCATCAGTTTCTTAATAAGAAAAAAAATAGAAATTAGTCTCAGAAACTATGCTATATACTATTGTAGTTGCTTTCAGAGATCGGATTCCATTTTGTATATTAATGTATTGATATTGATCTTTGACAATATAATATTATAAAAACTTTATCCTTACTTGAGGGGTTTATACTGAAGGAGGATACAAAAGCGAATATGAAGGAAAGTCAAGAGTTAAATAAAAATAATCAATATAAATCACCTCTAGTTAAGGATGAATTCAGGAGAAAAAAAAGTATTTATTTTATGTAAGCTTTAAACTAACCTGGATAACTAGCCAGACTGAGGAGAGGTGCATAAATGGTTGCAGAGATTTTCGAATAATGCTTAAGGCATGACCAGAAATTAGTCTCTATTAACAAGGAGTATATTTAATATTGTTAGGGAAAACACAAAAATCTGGGGCATGCACTTTTCTTCAGGGACTTAGAAGCAAACATTATGAGAAATATGCTTGATAAAGCAAAGGATATAGGTTGCTACTGAGACGGGATTAAAATTGAGAATGGGTAATAGAAGAGATTTGCACTGATCTATGACCTCTGGTGGGGGAGGGGTTGCGGGGAGAGTTAAGAATATAGGTGCAAAGATTGCCTTGAAGCAGAAGAAGGAATTTCCAGTGTCATGGAGAAAAGGAGACATAAAATGAGCATGGGTATATAAATTGTATAATTGCAATATAGAAAACATTAGGAAACTACATAAGTAATATTCTCCATTTTGTTTAGAAAGTGAGAAACTAGGTCATTTTATGAAAGGGATATAAATTTAACAGGATAGTGGCAAAAACAAGGAATAACTATTCAAGGGTATAAAAGAAAATTGGCAGTTAAGAATGAGTAAAACACTTAACAGAAGGATTGAAAGAACATCTTATGTTGGTTTTAGGTAATCACAGTAAATGTTGACATGCATTGGGACTGCCTACCGAAAGTTGATTATTTTCTTAAAGACAGACTTTTTTCTTTGATTAATCAATAGAAACTCATGTCTGTGATGTGACATGTGAAAATTTTCATCTCCATGTTAAACTGACAACAGCAATAAAGTCGTAAGAACATAAGTAATACATTTTAAGTTTTTTTTCTTTTTGCTGTTCTGGAATAGTCCTATATAGTACTTTATAGATCATTAATATATGTATTAAATCTTACATAAAAATCTGAGGAAAAAATTTAAAACAGTTTTAATAATTATTTGCTTTTAGAATTTAATATATCAGGCCCACCTTAAACTATATCTTCCTTTTTGATATGAGAAGAATTTTCCTTTCCTGCTGTAATTTTATATCAGGAGGGAAATTGTATTAATTTAGGAGCAAACCCTTTTTGTTCTGTCCATTTCAAGCTTCACATCCAAAATCTCAACCTCTGCATTACAACAATTTTTCCCTCCCTGAGAATGTGTTTTCTTATAATACAGAAAGTGAAATGAAAAAGAAAATTCAAAGTCTCCATCCTTTTAAAACTGAAATAACACACACACACACACACACACACACACACACCTACAATTTGTTTCAGCTCAAAATGTCTGTGTTGCCCTTGAGTGAAGATTAGGGCAATTAATTTTGGTTGTTTCCTTTACCTGAAAATCAATCAGGCAGTGATGATATCATCAGGTACATCAAAGGTTTTAGAGAAAACAGTAAACAAGATTTAATTATTGCACTCACCACATAGTGGGTGCACTCTAGGAACCTCAACTGTAAGGCAGATTAATTTTCTTTTATTTTTCTTTTCCTGTAGTGATTGCTATAGCAACAAAACTGAATTGCATGTGAGACCAACATCTACAAACTTTTAAGGCAAAGAGCTGCTACAGGGTATTCCCAGTCTTCAGCATGAAAGAATATCCATCCAAACAAAGTGTTGAATGATTATTTATACAAAAGGTCCCCCATTTAATGTGTATTGAACAGATCTCTCATTGTTTGGAGGGAATCTTAGAAACATCATCTTTGTTTATAGGGATAATGCAAATCATTTCTAGGGATAGTCTTCTACATAAAAGAGTACAATAAAACCTTCTTTCAGAGTTAATTAGATTTAGAAGATAAGATTATTTGTGTAAGCAATGATCCTTTATAAAAAGCTTACTCTAGCAAAATTAGAACAATTGAAATTACGCTTTTTATTAAATGGGTGTCTTTTGCTTTTTACCATTTTCTGTGTATACATCGAGGCAAGAATGTCTGTAATACAATTCATTTTATGTGAAGTAGATTGGCACATAATAGGCCATAATAATGATACAAGGGAAATATGTGGAGATGGAGAAATTAATATTATTGTCATTTTTACCTAATACAATATGTTTAATTTCAATTATGATTTTTGTATAGATACGATTTTTTTTTTAATTTTTTTTTTCAACGTTTATTTATTTTTGGGACAGAGAGAGACACAGCATGAACGGGGGAGGGGCAGAGAGAGAGGGAGACACAGAATTGGAAACAGGCTCCAGACTCTGAGCCATCAGCCCAGAGCCCGACGCGGGGCTCAAACTCACGGACCGCGAGATCGTGACCTGGCTGAAGTCGGACGCTTAACCGACTGCGCCACCCAGGCGCCCCTAGATACGATTTTTTTAAGTTTATTTATTTATTTGGAGAGAGAGAGCAAGAGCACCACCTGGGGAAGGGCAGAGAGAGAGGGAAAGAAAGAGAATACCAAGCAGGCTACATGCTGTCAGCACAGAGCCTGAGGTGGGGCTTGAACCCACGAACCATAAGATAATGATCCAAGCTGAAACCAAGAGTCTGGCACTTAACCGACTAAGCCACCTAGAAGCCCCTATAACTGCAACTTTTATAAGTAATAAGCAATCATCTTGTGGGTCAAAACTCATGGACTTTTGAAATCAAATGCATTTGAATAAATAGTTACTATCTAATGAAAACTCTATTAAAAAAATAGATGGCCTGCATCTTTATTAAATATAATTAAGGATCTTTCAGGTAGTATTTCATTAGCTAATTAATCAAATATTTAAATAATTGCCTGTGATTTGTTACTGGCAGCCTCATTTACCCAGACCGGCATTTTAACATTTATATATTTATTTCTTCCCTACTGCATCTCTCAGATTTTCTTTCTTTAAAGTAACACCCATTTTGTATCACAGTCATATAGTTTGAATGAAATTTTCCCAATGAAATTTTTGAAGTGAGGCCCCATTAGCCTATGGGTATTAAATATTAATCCATAACCCTTGTCACCCAGTAAGCCCAAGGTTCTTCCTTTAACATATGATTGGATTAGGTAAGGATGCCTGTCTTAATTTGGTCCCATCTCAGTGAATCACAGGTATAGCAGTAGCAGTAGTATATTGACTAGAGAGAATCATTTTCTCTCCCTGTACCTCTCTCTTCCTCCTTCCCTCCTCTCCTCTTTTCCTATCTTGCCCTCTCTCTTCTTGGGTGAGCAAAGAGGTAATACCACAGTATTGGTTAATACCTTGTGGAAAATAAGGGCCAATTATTTGCTAAAGCTAAAATTGGCAAAGTGCAGAAAGAAACAGCTGGGAGGTGAAAGCATTGAACCATGCAGCACAATCCAGAAGCCTGGAAAGTTTTTAAGCTTTCCAGTTGAAACTCTTAATTCTCAATGTTTTAGAAACATGTGCATTAAATGCTCTACTTGTTTAATGTACTTTGAGTTAGGTTTTATGTTACTTAAAACATAAAATCCTCACTAATATACTGCCCTTATTGACTGAGGCATGATGAAGCTAATTCTCCAGTTGGAATTTTAAAAAATGTAGACCATTTTTATGCCATGTCATTATGACATGCTATATACGTAATAAAAAGAACATGGATATATAGAATTAAAGACAAGAGGTATCTATCCCTAAATTGCTCACTTTTATGAGTATTTTTAAATAATAAAAGGTAGATTATTTTATTTAAAGAAAACTGTTAAGCACAGAAGCATTTACTCATTGAAAACTGGCATGGACACTCAGCAGTTCCACTACTGGCAAGGGCTTTAGCAGATTTCAACCTATGTATTAATTTATTTATACTATCAACTCATATGTAATAAAATTACATCAGATAAATGGCAAAATATACTACACTATTGTCTTCTCCAAAGGAACACAATAATTTGTAACAAAAGTAATCAAATGTTTAAAATCCATCTATTAATTAACTATAATATTAAAGACCTACTAAAAGCAGATGATTTGGGACACTGTGGCTAGAGCTATGCTAAAACAGGACTTTGTGATTCTTGTCTTATTGGAAATTACTGGCAACTAATACTTCAGTTATTTTAAAAATCCACAACATTGTATATAACCATATAATGATGATGCTCTAAAGGAAGCAACTGGTAAGCATGAAAGAACATAATTAGTTGCTTCTCTAAAGGCAGGAGTCAAGGGTCTTTCCAGAAATACTATTTAGGCAGACACATTTGTGATGAATAACAGTTAGTTGAGGTGTAGAAGGTGATACATGTCCTATAGGCAAAGTGACGGACATGATGAGGGCTTTGATGTAAACAAAGAGAGAGGGGAAAAAAAGAGAGAGAGAGCAAGAACTCCTTTCATAAGGAAAATGAAAAAAAAAAGGAAATTAGAGAGCCTAGTAAGTAGTAATCAAGAGAGTTGTACCAAAGGATACCTGAAAAACTGGCATGAGCCAGATCATATAAGAGCTCATAGATCCTTTTATTTGTGTGTGTGTATTTTATTATAAATCCAAGTACAAATTTATGGAAAGACTTTAAACTCTAGCATGCTAATGTCTGAGAAACTATCAATATATTCCTTAGCCTGTTGTTTAAAAAATAGATTTAAAGAGAATGAGAGATGAAGCAAACAGATACAAAAGTCTCTTAGAAGGCTCTAGGCAAGAACTATAGGTCATTAGGACTAAAATAAATATTAGTGATGGAAGATAATTAAGGGTTTGTGTGTGTGACTTTGTGTCTGTGTGTGCCTATAATGAAGGTGGCATCAGGGAGATCTGATGTTTGATTCAGTGTGAGATGAGACAGCTAGATGCCAAGATGAATTTACTATTTCTGTAATATAATTTGGGGTAGTGATATTGCTCTTTTCAGAATTGGAGAAGAATGGAGAAAATTTATAAATGGGGAGTATAGTTTGTTAATTCAGAGTTTAAATGTTTTGTTTAAATAAATGTGGAATGCCTCAGTCCCATGACCCCTGGAGATGTCAGACAGATAATTGGCTATTCAAGAGTGAAACTTAGAAGAGATCCTAGCTAAAATATTAATTGGAAATTGACAGTCTTTAGATTACTCATATAATAAAATGATAACATCACTTCACATAGAATTAATATCACATTACTTTTTAAATTAACATGCAGCAAAATTGAGTTTATTATTGAGTAGAGTTTTATGAATTTTTGGACATGTGTGTATATTCACATAAACACCACCATAATCAAGATACAGAGCAGTCCCATCACCTCCAAAGGCTCCCTCTTGTTATCCCTCTGTAGTCAATCACTTGCCCCATTGTTAATCCTTGGCAGGCATTGATCTGTTATCTGTCATTAGGATTTTTCCCTTTGTGAGAAAGTCATGTAGCTGGAATCACAAAGTAAGTGACTTTTCAGATGGCTTCTTTCAATTACTCTTTAAAATTCATACAAGTTGTGTGCATCAATAAAACCTTCTGTCAGGAGCCAAGTGATTTGGTGTATCTAAATGTAAATATCCCCTTTGATTACCCAGTATTATTCCATTGCATGGAGGTACTGCATTTTGTTTATCCATTCCATTCATAATTTGCAGTACATTTAGGTCGTTTCCAGGTTTGTTTGTTTTTTAATTTTTTTATGTTTATTCACTTTTGAAAGACAGAGAGAGACAGAGCACAAGCAGGGGTGGGGTGGAGAGAGAGGGAGACACAGAATCTGAAGTAGGCTCCAGGCCCTGAGCTGTCAGCACAGAGCCTGACGCAGGCTCGAACTCAGGAACCGTGAGATCATGACCTGAGCTGAAGCTGGACACTCAACTGACTGAGCCACCCAGGCGCCCTCCAGGTTTTTATTTTGTAAATAGAATTTCTATCAACATTTGTGTTCTTGTTTTAGGCTAGTATAACTTTCACTACTCTAGGCTAAATTCTGATAAGTAGGATTGCTGAGTCATATGGTGTGTGTATGGGCAATTTTATTAAAAAAACATTGCTAAACTGTTTCCAGATTGGCTGAATATTTTTTTTTTTTTGTTTCAGTGGATGATGTGTATGAGTTCTGCATGCTCTGCATCCCCCTAGGACTTGATATTGTCATAATTCTTATTTCTTAAACCAGTCTAATAATTATGTACTAGAATCTAATCATGAATGAATGAATGAATGAAATTTGTTTACTTCTCTATTTAGAAAATACACTTACTTGCCCTCTATATATTCGCACACTCTCTAGTGTTTATTTGTCTTCCACATATATACGTGTCTTATTTGCTTAAGAGTCTAAGTCATTTTTGTCTGCTCTCCCCTTTTCCCATTGGATTGCTTATTTTTCACTATTGATTTTGAGTGTTCTTTATTAAGTCTGGATGCAAATAATTTCTCCCAGTCTATATTTAGCTTGTCTTTTCATTTTCTGGATGAGTCTTTCAGAAGAAAAAACAGATTTTAATATTTGATGAACTTCCATTTGTAATTTTTTAATGGTTTGTACCCTCAGTATGAGGTTTATAAACTCTTTGCCTAACTCTAGATCATGAAAATTTCTTTTGATTTCTTTTAAAATTTTTATACTTTGAAGTTTACATTCACATCTATTATTGGTTGATTTTTGTAAAAATACGAGAATTTTGTTAAGATTCATATTCATATGTACTGATGTCCACTTGTTCCAATATCAATAGTTTTTTGCCTTTACACCTTGGTCAAAAATCAACTGATCATTTTCATGTGGAAAAATTTCAGGAATGTCTGTTATTCTGTTGTATTGATCTATGTGTCTCTCACTTCACTAATACTACACACTCTTTTTTATTGTAAGTTTATATTGTTATCAATTCAAGCAGTGTGGGACTTCCAACTCTATCCTTTTTTAAAACTGTTTTAATATTCTGTATTTCTGCTTTTCATTTATGATTTATTTATTTATTTATTTATTTATTTATTTATGTTTATTTTTGAGAGAGAGAGACAGAGCACGAGTGGGGTAGGGGTAGAGAGAGAACGAGTACAGAATCTGAAGCAGACTCCAGGCTCTGAGCTGTCAGCACAGAGCCCAAGGAGAGGTTCAAACACAGGAACCATGAGATCATGACCTGAGCCGAAGTTGGCTGCTTAACTGACTGAGCCCCCCAGGCACCCTGCCCTCCTTTTGCATTTTAGAACCAGCTTGGCTATACCTACAAAATAATTATGCTGGGATTTTGATGGACATTGTATAAAATCTGTAGATCAATTTGGGAGAATTGAGCTCTTTATTATGTTGAATCTTTGAACCAATAGACTCATAATGCCTCTGTGTTAATTTAGTCCTTCTTTTATTTTATCATTTTCATTACTTAATCATTTTTAACTTTAGAATTTTAAGACTTTTTGACCTAGTTCAAATGCTATTTTTGAGTTGGATTCCAGCCATCCATTGCTTGTATATTGAAGTATGATTGATGTTCGAGTGTTTAATTTGTTTCAAGTAAACCTAATAAACTCACTTATTAGTTCTGAAAGTTTCTTTGTGTATTTCCAAGATTTTATTTGTAGATAACATTGTTGGATACAAATAGGGAAAATTTTATTTATTGCTCTCAAACTGGTATGTTTTTGTTTCTTTTTCTTGCCTTCTTGCACTAGTTTTGATTTCAGTGTGATATTGAATTGAATCAATGAGAGGAATTGGTTGATTTTATCTAAGTTTTCAAATACATATGCATAAAAATGTTCATAGTTTTCCTTACACTGCTTTCAGTTGTGGTAGTGATATTGTCACCATCATTCTTGATATTGGTTATTTATGTCTTTATTTTTTCATTCTGTCTTGCGAGAAGTTCAAAAGTTTGTAAGTGTATTAAAGAATCAAATTCGGTTTCACTGAATTTTTGCTACTACTTACTGTTTTCAATTTCATTTATTCATAATTCCTACATCTATCATCTTTATTGATGTCTTCCTTTCCTATCTTCTTCTTTTTTTTTTTTTTTTGTATTCTTAAGATTGAACCTTTTTTTTTTTTTTTTTTTTTTTAAGCTGGCAATCAACATGGCTGAATTTGGCTGACACATTCTTTTTAGGCTCCTATGGGTTTTGGTTTTAATGTTACTTCAATTTTCAAAGATTTTGCAGTGATATTCTGACCGGCCCCATATGTGCACCAGTCAGTAGCCACTTTGAGGAAAAAAGTAGTGATTTATCTCTGTTTAGTATTTAGATTCACTCATGCTTCATTAAGGATGAACCAAGAGTTTAGTTTCTCTAGGTCCTCTCTTGCTGTCATCTTCCTGGTACCAGCTTTTGGGTCCTTTGGCTAGACAACAGGGACTCCATTTACCCCCTAACACCACCAGTGTGCAATTTCTTGACTGCACCTTCATTCTGGAAAAAGTGGCATAAAGACAGGGGGAGAAAAACATCAATGGGACTTTTCCTAAAATCTGGTAAGATTGTTTTTTGAATTGAAGAGGAATTTTCCTCTCATACAGAGTCTTAGGTCTTATGAGTCTTGGCTATCACTATGTCCTTGCCAGAAGAATCTCTTCCTACACATTAAGGCTGAACAGAGAGGCTTCTTCTGGAATTCTTTCTGATTGTGTTTATGTCCAAGTCTAGTTTCTGAATTGCCTTGAGACCAGATTGAGGAAAAAAAAAACAGAGAAAAATGATAATTCAATGATATTTGAAATTCTGATCTTCTGAATATGTCTGCTGCTATTTACTTTTTGGAGTTCTCACCTAGTTCCCCTAGGAACCTCTGTTTAGGTTTTATAGCCAAAATCATTAGGAGAGAAAGAGTGTACTGTGCTTGCTTGACTTTCAAGGTTCCTAAAGTAGGAAGCTGCCTAATTTTATTTTTACAACCTCACTAAGCATACTCGTCTGATATGGGACTTTCTGTGGCAGGGATTAGAAAAAATCAGCCTTAATTATAAATATGCAAACCCGTAGACTTATCCTACCTAATACAAAGCCCTAAAGACAATTGAGTACTTGCTTGTGAGAGAATATGGACTTAATGGAGGTCTGAACAACGCAGCATCTTCATTCACTCAGGTATGTCCTAGCATCATCAATTTGGAATTATTTGGAAAATGAGTTTTTAATAGCAGCTATTTCTAATCCTGAAGATATGTACCATTTAAGGATCCAGCTTGAACATAACTCCCCAAACAAATTTGAACCTTATCAGCATGCATTTTGTGGAAAACATAGCAGCCAGGACTGACTGAGAATTTAGACTAACAGAATGCCTCTGTACTGCTCAGTCTATGAAATGCATAGCAGTTATCGCAAGACTAAAGAGTTTAGAAAGCATTCAAAACTGTTTTAATAGCTAGAATTCTCCATTGTGGGAATTTAAAACTTAAAATTTAATAGTATTAAAATACTATACTAATAATATATTTAAAAAAGAAATGATGAGGGCTGTTTGTCATAATATAACCACATGCCTAAGGCGGTAAGAGATACTAAACTTAACCAAGTATCTGTAATTCCCAAGAGTAGTTATTATCTTATGACAACTATGCACTAGATTCACTTTGCTTCTATAATAAATGTCTGTATTGTGATAGAAAGTGTAGCATAATTTTCTAGGCGATAAAATCAGTTTGACAGCAGTCTCAGTTTGTTTCACATGAAATAATCTAACATGTAAAATATTTTCTAACCAAGTAAGGTGCCGCTTTTAGCTTTTCTCATTTAAAGTCAACATCACTTTGAAGACATAGAGACCTGCCAGTGAGCTTAATCCATGGGGTTCTCTGAACTATCAATCCATAGTTGACATGACAGTCACATTAATGCCTTATGATATGTATTATTTCAGAAAATTTTATAGTACAATGTGAAGCTAGAATAAGCAGAACATCAATTAGCATTTGTCTTTGGAAAATAAAATAGGTCTTTCCTTCTAAAGGTCATATAGTTTTGCTTTTAAAGTAATATTCTATAAGGTTTTTCATTATTTTTGGATTATCTGAGGATTTCTATTTCTAAATTTTATTTTTTTTTATTAAGTTTGAGGGAATGCGCATATGGTTAGGAAAACAGACTGCTTCAGGTATTTCAAACTGCCAGGGATGTAATATAGGGAATTACAGTCTTAAAATAATATGAGAAATGTTGAGGTGAGAAGGTCAAAGAATCCATAAATCCTGTTTAAGAAATCAGGACAAGCAGATATCGCTAGGAGTCTCTGCAGATAAGACGAGCTGCCCGCAGCATTCAACCGAGGGATTTGAAGAGTATGCCCACAACCTACCAGCAAAACCTCACATCTATTGCCTGCCAAAGCCAATGTGCTCAATTACCACTGCTGCAGGAAAAACCCGGCTTCTATTTCACTTTCCAGGTCTTTGCACAAGTGTCTTTTAATAACAAAATTTTAGGTGGAAACTTTCAGGCAAGAGAGATCTCCATCAGCTCTAGTATGGACAAAAAATTATCAAGGCAGGAATTGTGATTACTGTCAACAGGCAGTAACCTATTAGTCATCATTCCTAAATACACTTCTATTCATAATGAAACCTAAAAGAAAAATTATACAACATCATGCTTTTGCTTATTGTACTAGTTTTCTAGGACTCCTGTAACAAAGCACCACAAACTGTATGGCTTATACAACAGAAATTTATTGTCTCATGTTCTGGACTCCAGAAGTCCAAGATCAAGGTTCATCAGGGCTGTTCATTCCTTCTGGGCGCAGTGAGGGAGAATCTGTTCCATGCTTCTCTCTTATGGTCGCTATATAAATAAAGCTTTCACTAAATCAACAGATGGCATGGCTATCAGAGCATTTTGGCAAAGGATATACATTTAAATCCAATCAAAGTATCTCTTTCAGTGAGAATGAAAGCCATCTACTGCTTCCCTGGGTAATGGTATCATTTTGGACTCTCAGTTGATCTCTGCTTTTGGATATTGGGGTCAGTTTAGCCTTGGAGAGAAAAAAAGTCATCTAGTTGAACCTAGGCAAATACCTCCATACTTCCCACCATAGTTACTTTACTCATGAGCTTATTGAGCATAAGTAGGATAGCTGAGAAAAAGGCTGATTGACTTTCATAAAATAAGTCCTCTTTCCCACCTGAGTATTAAGGACCTCATCAGTATTGAGTAAGCATTCAAATGGAACACATATATATTTATGTACTGAACCCTTTCTGACAGATCCAGTCACATATATTTTTCAAGTCTTATAGTTGTGCATTCCTCTGATCTTGTTCCCTTCTCATTTAGCCAAGTTATTACCACTTCAGACCAAGCAGGATATATACACATATTTGACCATTTCCCCTTTAAGCAAAATGCACACCAGATATATATATATATATATATATATATATATATATACACACACACACACACACAAATATATCTCAAGTCTTATACTGTGGGAGGATTTTATTCCTCACTGTCTTTTACATATACTTTACACTGAGGGCATTCAAAACTAGTATAGCAGTTCACCTGTAGATGATGCTAACATTTCAACAGATTCCAAATATTTTCCTCAACACCTGAAAATAGGCATGTGTTTCCAGATTTCAGATAAATGTGTGAATGTATTCTATCCCAGGTATATGCTTATATATTTCTCTTTTCTTTTCCTGAGTTATCCAATTTATAGAAATTTTTACTATATTACAGGTGCAGAGATATATTAATAACTGTTGTAACTTTACAGGTAATCAGTCTTTTGCATCGTAAAGTATTCTTTGTCCCATGTAATAATTTTTAGTCCAAAATCTACCTTATCTGATATTAAAATTATATTCCAAACTTTCAATTTGCATTTGCCTTTATATATTTCCATATGTGTATTTCAGTCTTTATGAAAAACTCCATTTTATGTGGTTCCTTTCTAGAAACCATCAAAATACATGTTGCTTTATTATTGATGTATTTCTTAAATAGATATATTTATTTTCATTCATTTTTATCTGTATGTTTGAGCTTAGTTGTAAATATTTTTTTGTTTTTCTTTCAGATTTATAGTTTTATTCAATTGATTTTTTTGTGTTAATGACATAACATGTTCTATTGGGGTTTATCACGGGAATGCAAGTTTATTTAACATTTGAACATATTATCAGACTAAAAAAGAAACACAAAATAAAGAAAAACGTATGATATTTTTAATATATGCCATAATAGTTTTTGGTACAATTTAACATTCATTCATGATAATAACTGATACCAAATCTGGCATATGAAGAGCATCTCTGAAAAAAATCTAAAGATAACTTCATATTTAATGGTGAAAACTAAATGCTCCCATCCTAAACTGTTAACTAGGCTAAGACGTCCACTCTAATCATTTCAATATTGTAATGTAGCACAGGGTCTAACAAGAAGGTAACAAAATGCAAGGATAAAGTTCTGGTTTCCAGCTCAGCATATAAAGAACTTGGAAGTTGCCAGTTTATTCTAACAACAGGAAAAAGTCCAAACTGAAAAAAAATCAACAACTCTTCTAGTATCCATAAGAAAGATGAGGTCACAGGGTAAACTGAAGATTGGAGACACAGTCCAATATAGGGAGTCATGCCTTACTTGAGCAGAGAGTCTTGAATGATACACCCTAGAATCACCCATAGGAAAACCTGAACTGTAATTGAGGAAATATTGGAGCCTCAGTGTGAACAGCTCTGAGCTTTCAAAATTCCAGGAGGTCCCAGTCATAGGAATTTATAAACAATTTTGTGAAATTTACTTCCAGGAGTTCTAGTAGATGCTCACGGTAACTATCAGAGAAAAATTTCCTCTTGCTTTCACCAAGGAGAGGGTTAAAGGAACCACTTTTGAATATGCTGGAGTATTCAATTCTTCTTAACAAGGCTTGCCCTTGAGAGTAACTAGATGACTAGATCCTAACCTGCTGCCGTATTATCAGAGCATAACTTACCTGGAGGAAGGGAAATACCCGACTCCAACCTACTCTAGCCATTCTCTCCCATCTAAAGGGAGAGAAAAAACCCTGAAAAACACTTGTGAAGTTAATAGTCCAGAAACATAGGCTCACCCAAAGACTTAGAGCTAGTTACAAGACTGCAGATTGCTTCCCCTCCCTGCACACCTTACAACCGCATTACTGAGGGTCTGTTTGCAGTGATTCCTTTTGCCCAGCACATCACATCTGGCTGTCAAGAAAAAACTTTTAAGGTATACAATAAATAAGTAAATAAATAAATAAATAAATAAATAAATAAATAAATTCAAAGAGAGCACACATCAGAACCAACATGTAAGGGATGTTGGAATATCAGAATTATAAATGAAAACAGCTATGATTAATATTATCTCACGGATAAAATATACAGCATTCAAGAACAGATAAGCAATGTAAGCAGAAAGATAAAATTCCTAAGAAAGAGAAAATGTTAGAGATTGAAAACACAGAAATAGATACGGTGAATTTCTTTGATAAGTTTATTAGTAGACTGAATAGTTGAGCAGAGTCTCTGAACTTAAGAATATCTCAATAGAAATTTCTAAAACTGAAGAGCAGGGAACAAATATTCAAAACAAAAAAACAGAATAAAATATCCAAGAACAGTGGGACAAATATGAGAGGTATAATATACATGTAATGGGGATATCAAAAGAAGAAATAAATGGAAGCAATATTTGAAATAATAATGACTGAGAATTTTCCCAAATATGTCCAATACAAAGCCACAGATCTAGGAAGTTCAGAGAATACCAAAGAGAATAACTGAGAAAAACTAAAGATAGGTACATCATTTTCAAACTACAGACGATTGAAGGTAAGGAAAGAATCCTAAAAGAAGTCAGAAAAAACAAACAAATTTCTCTTATAAAGGAACAAAGACAAAAAATACCTCTGACTTCTCAGAAACCATACAAACAAGAAGAGAGTGAAATAAAATATTTAAAGTGTTGAGACAATAAACAACCTAGAATTCTGTATCCTGTGAAACCATCCTTCAAAAATGAAGGGGGAGTGAAAACTTTCTCAGGCAAACAAAAATTAAGGGAACTTATTGATAATAAACCTGCCATATAGAAATATTTTAAAAAGATACACTTAGAGAGGAAAAACAATATAGTCAGAAACTCAAATCTACAAAAGGAAAAGAGAATAGAAGAAAGAATACATTATGGTAAAATAAAAACTCTAATTGATCATACTCTTAATTGATCTACAGATAACAGTTGAAGATAATAATAGGAACAATATATTTAATTATATATACTTAAGTAATATATTTGCTTAATGTATGTATATATTATATGTAGTGTACGTAGAATATATATATATATATATATATATATATATATATACACGTATATATATATAGGCACCATGTATATATACGCATACATACATAAGCATTATATATAGTGTGTGTAGAATATATCTTATACATATTATATATATACATATATACACATATATATACACATGTGTGTATATATATATACATATATATATATGTATATATATATATATATGTATATATATATATACACACACACACATACATAAGCAAATACACAATGAATGTCATTGATACAAAGGAGAAGAGGGAGTAAATAGGGTTTTTTGTTGTTGTTGCTGTTACCATAAAGTACTTACACAATCCATGAGGTGGTAGAATATCATTTGAAAGTGGGCTTGAATGAGCTGTAAATGTTTAATTGCAAACTCTAGGGCAACCACCAAATAAGTTTGGGCAGGGGGGAAGATATAACTGATATTCTAAGAAAGAAGAGAAAAGGGATTCATGTAAAATGCTTGATTAAAATCACAAAAGGCATAATAAGAGTGTAAGACAAAAATATGAACAAAAAGTGACAACAGAAAAGAGTAACAACAATGTTAGACATAATGCAACTATATCTTATAATCACTTTGAATTTCAGTGGTCTAAATGCACCAATTAAAGAGATTGTCAGACTGGGGCGCCTGGGTGGCGCAGTCGGTTAAGCGTCCGACTTCAGCCAGGTCACGATCTCGCGGTCCGTGAGTTCGAGCCCCGCGTCGGGCTCTGGGCTGATGGCTCAGAGCCTGGAGCCTGTTTCCGATTCTGTGTCTCCCTCTCTCTCTGCCCCTCCCCCGTTCATGCTCTGTCTTTCTCTGTCCCAAAAATAAATAAACGTTGAAAAAAAAAATAAAAAAATAAAGAGATTGTCAGAGTGGATCAAAAAAAATACCCAACTATATTTTGTCTACAAGAAACCCACTTTAAATATGGGGACACATTGATTAAAAGTAAATAGATGGAGAAAAATATACCATGCTAACACTAATCAAAGAAAGCAGGCATAGCTGTATTATTTTCAGACAGAACAGCCTTCTAAGCAAGGAACATTAATTACCAGGAATAAAGATGGACATTATATAATGATAAAGGTGCAAATTCTCTAAGAAAGCATAACAGTCCTTAATGGGCATGGACCTAACAACACAGTGTCGGACTATGTGAGGCAAACCCAAAAAAACTACAAAGATGGGTATGCCTGGGTGGCTCAGTTGATTAGCATCCTATTCATGGGTTTGACTCAGGTTATGATCCCTTGGTCGTGAGATGGAGCCCTGCAATGGCACTGAGCTGGGTGTAGAGCCTGCTTAATATTCTCTGTCCCTGTCTCTCTGCTCCTCTGCTGCACACACTCTCTCAAAATAAATAAATAAATAAATAAATAAATAAAGACTGTATTAATATCATATTTTAATTTTCCTTTTTTTCTTATGTTGGTTGATGTTTATTGTTTGCTAAAATCAAATATATTATGAAAGTGAGTTTTAAAAAATCTCTAAGTCCGTTACTAAATAAAGTATTAATTAATTCTTGGTTCCCTAAGTCATGCAAGTGTTAACTCGATTTGACCAAGTGCTTGATATCTTTAGGGAGTATTTTATTGACTGAAAAGACTTTCCTAAATGTATCACAACTGTTTTACTTGGACATTTTCTCTAAATTCAATTCTAAATCAATTTCCTTTCTACAGCTTGGAAAAAAAAGGTGATCTCAATTGAATGCAAGCAGATGTTTCCATTTAAAAAACAACTTTCACAAAGTTGGCATCCCTTTAATTCTAAAACTTATTTGCACTACTTATAAAACATTTTAATTAATAGTAAAAATGTAAAGTCACGTAAGTTCTTCTATCGAATTCCTAGTAATGGCTTTATCAGTTTTAAACTTCTCAAGTTTATAAAAAATGCCTTTTTTATCTATATGAGAAGCTATGTGGACTGATGTGTATACATAAATATGTGGCTTAACTCAGACACTTATATTTAATTATTCATCACTCATTTATGTTTTGGTACTGTGCCTTTATCATGGATAACTTTTCCTTTCCATGGACTGTTTGGTCTAGAATCAACATTCTCCTTGTATAATTATTTGTCTTTTGTTGCAGTAGAATATAACGTGTGCACTCAACTGTGAGCTTAGTTACACTTTGTCCATCTGTAACTTAATATTGCCAGCAAAACTTATTAGAAATCATAGTTTATTTTAATGTAAAACAAAATAGATAAAAATGTCCTGGTATTAAAAGTCAAGATATTTGAGGGTGCGCCTGGGTGGCGCAGTCGGTTAAGCGTCCGACTTCAGCCAGGTCACGATCTCGCGGTCCGTGAGTTCGAGCCCCGCGTCAGGCTCTGGGCTGATGGCTCAGAGCCTGGAGCCTGTTTCCGATTCTGTGTCTCCCTCTCTCTCTGCCCCTCCCCCGTTCATGCTCTGTCTCCCTCTGTCCCAAAAATAAATAAACGTTGAAAAAAAAATTAAAAAAAAAAAAAAGTCAAGATATTTGAAACATGGCCCAGAAAACCAGCAATTATCTAGTATTAGTTAAGTATTTGAACCTAGATAAATCACTTAATATATTGAGGTCATATTATGTTATCTTCAAAATGAGAGGATTGAACCTTATTTCCCATACAACAGCAAATTCGTATTATTCCGTGACAAGTGTGAAATTATGAAAATTTCTTTTCATTGTACTCTTTTCTTTCTTTTTAAAAGTAAACATTATAATTTTATTGATTGTTAATAATGTCTTCCTTTGTACCTTTATGCAAGTTGATTATCTTGTGAGATAAGTGAAGCTGTCTCTTTCAAATATTGCTATTGATCTCTTAAAATCGAAGCAACTTATTGAGTCATTTTCTACTATAAAATACTATTATGAGACTTTTGATAGATTTCTAACTTATACTCCTTAATTATCTTCATTCTTCAATTTTCCATATTATCAAGACTGAATACTTGTACAACTGAATTAATGGACGTCATATTTTAGTCTAACTTCTTTAAAATACACTGACTCATTAAAAACAATGTGAAGGAATGTTTTCTTTTTTAAAAAAAATTTTAATGTTTATTTATTTTCAAAAGAGAGAGAGAGAGAGAGACATAGCACAAGTGGGGGAGGGGCAGAGAGAGGGAGACACAGAATCCTAAGCAGGATCCAGGTTCTAAGATGCCAGCACAGAGCCCCACGCAGGGCTCAAATCCATGAACCGCGAGATCATGACTGGAGCTGAAGTCAGACACTTAACTGACTGAACCACCCAAGCACCCCTGTTTGTTGAATAACAAGCAAAATTATTTATTATAAAATGTACATATTTTTCCAGTCCCTTTTGTGATTTTATATATATAATTTATATATATATGTATATGTATATATATGTACATATATATGTATATATATGAAAATTAAATATTCCTAAATAATTGAAGATAAAAATTGTTTATTCATGTTATGTTTCTATTAGATAAATTCCCAAAACCAAGTTGAGAAATAAGTTGACATACATTTTATATAGATATTTAGATAATGATATAGATAGATTAGCATAATACAGAGATATACACTCACATATACTTTGTAGATACAGGTATATATGACGTGTACTTGTAAGCAGTAGGTATGAAATAATGGAGAATTCCACTGGTAGGGGAAAAAGGCACTTCCTTTTCCTATTACTGTAGAACCATTTGAATTAAGAAAAAAGCAATGGGAAGCAGTGCAGCTTACTAGGGCGAAAACATCTCCTCTTGAGAGAGGTCTTTGTCTGGATGGTCTAAGGCAGACACCTTGGAATTAAATCATCATCCACATACCTGGCTGTTTGTTGTTGATATCTGTAGTCTTTGTCACCCTAGTATGCTAGATGAGGAAATTGACATTTACCACAGAACATCAAAAAGGAATGCTATGTGCATCCATGAATAACCCCCTAGAGGTCCTCAAACATAATCCAGAAATAATTTGAAGAGGCTGAAGTCTAAGCTTGGCCCCTAGAGGTGAATTTAATAAATATTTTAGTGCTATTTTGACATCATTATTACATAAAGATGGGTATGGTCTAGGGAAAAGCAATGTAATATAATACAAGTTAATGGATTTTTTCAAATGGCTAATAGCTGCATAATAATGTGATTTCAAATTATACTTCCAATTATGATCTAACTAATTTAACTAGTAAATTATGGTGATTTGTAAATATTTGTATTTTCATAAGTATTAATTATGAGTAATAGATTAAGGTGGCAGAAACAGATTTTATTTTATACCAGCTGCTCAGAATACTAAGGGAAGGGAACTACAGGAACAAATCAGATTTCCCAAAAGTATACAAATAATGAATCTTTTTGTTAAGAATGTCAAGTTTAATTTAGCATTGCTGTTTCAGTGTACTATTCTTCAACATGTATTTATTTGGGGCCTTGTGCCAGCTACCTGGATCAACTCCAATGCCTACTGAGCTAAAATCTGGCTTGTCTAAGGAGTTATTCCAATGTATTCATATTTGACACACAACATAAACATCCTTCTGAATAGTTAAACTGTTGAGAGCTATTTGAATGATGAACTTTGGTTCAATTTCTAAGAAATAATCTTGCGCTATTTGGGGCCTATTATGCTATTTCAAGTTTTTCCTTCCTCTTCACTGAACCTCCTTCCTCTTTATTGAATATATTTTTATTCACTGTATAGAAAGGACAAACAGCATTTGAAACATCTGGACTTTACTACCTGATAAAGTACCTAGTGTCATCACAAATTGATTTATTCCTTTTGTATATATTTGGCACTGTTTTCCCCATACAATTAAAGGAGAAAAGTTTTTCACATTTAATAGAATAAAATATCATGAACATAAACCAATTAATAAATTGAAGCAATTCCTCAGAATAGCTGGGGGAAATTATAGATCTTGCCTGCTATTGCAATATAAATACAAATAAGTAATGAGTGATCAATAATCCAAAGTTACAGACACTGAAATTCTTTTAAAATTAAACCATTCATAACATTCAAACCAGTTCTAAAACTTGTGTATCTTAAAATTCCTAGGGACTGTTTTGGAAAAAGAAAATGGGACTTGTTACAGGATGTAATATTTAAAATTGTGCATTCATCTGTACATGATGTGATAATAGCCCTCTCACAAAACAAACAAGCCTTCTCTCAAACCCCAAAATCTAGATTCATTCTGTCCCAGTCCATGTAGACAATATGAATTGGAAGAAATATTTAGCATTTTTAAAATGTACTTTCCCCACTATTTTGATAACATCTTATTGTTTTCATGACTCTCGATTCTGGCTCAGTATAGTCATAGAGATCTTGCGATTCACAAACAAAGTTGATTCCAGGTTACTCCAAAAACTTCACACAATATTGAAAAATGCCAGTACACTGTTTCTGGGAAAGACATTGAAATCCAGTGTAATATTTGAGCAGCAAGATGTTATTCACCCACCTTCTTTTCAGAATGTCACAGAGGCAGAGATTTACAGAGATGATTCTTTGTCTTACGATACATGCCATAACCATTATACCTACCATTCAAAATATTAGAATTCTTAATCCTTAACAATCATATATTGAGCTTTACAAATTAGGACACACATTATAAATAATGATCTTTGTAGCATGATATTGTGGATAAAAGGAAACCACTCAACGTCAAATATCTCCTTGATTTAATTGAAATTGTACCAAAATTGTGGTCATTTTATTTAAAATTCATACAAATTATTTCTTAGCTCAGTTTTACTAAATGCCAAATACACTAGAGACTACAGTATCAATGGATACTAAGGGACAGAAAAGACGTGCATAAAAAATAGAATAAACAATAAAACCATTAAAGGTAAACTATTGAAAACATATTTTTACTTCTTTTACGATTTGCACTAGACTGACCTACATTCAAATAATAGATATTATCGACAAGTATATATAAAAAGGGATATATACTTTACAGAATATTCCTACAAAAATATCTAATCAACTATTTTAAGCCACAGTGTTATAAGAAAATAATAGTTCAGTATTTTGCCTGGCAAAAATATGTTATGATAAACACTTATGCATTTGATGCCCTGGATTCTGAAATGACTTTATTTCCTGCTGTGAAACTGAGAAAATGTGGTTGATAATATCAGGTTTAAGGCTCACATTTTATATTGATTTGTCAGAATGAGAAGCAGTAACTACAGGCATGGGAAACCATGCTGCTCTGCCCTTCTGGCTTCAAATAAGCCTCAGGATGAGGAGTAAATAGTAATAAGAAAAAGCAAAAAGACCCAAGGATTATTATATGAGGCATTTACTAGATCTTCTTTAGTCTAGACACATGACTGTCTTTGGAATATTTAAGAATAAAGAGTATGTAAATGAATTTGAATTTACTGAATATATTTTACAGCATTAGATATTCTGATACTAGTAATGAAAGTCTACAACAAATAAAACCTTTCTCCCTGCTATGCCTCATGCCTTGAGAAATGTAATTTCCTGAATAAGTAATCTTAATCCAATGAAGATTTAATTTGGTCTTTTTACTTTACAAATATAATTCACATACTCAATAAAATGTTGCTTGGTTTAAATAGCAAGGGATATATCAAAGACGTATTATAATGTCTTAAATAAGTCTATTTTTTTGGTGCCGCATTATGAAGCATTTTTCAAGTCATAAAGCTAATCTGTGTACCCCCATAACTGCAGACATACAAAGATAATGGATTCTTCAATGGTTATTTCATTACTCTAATGACCTCAATAAATCAATAGCATGCCTCCAAATCTCCTCCCTCCAAGAAATACTACAGTTTACATCATAAAAGTCATTTCTCCTAATTTTTATAAAACTATTATGTTTCACATATTCTTACAAACAAAGTTTGTCTGGAATTCATGACAGTGATTACCAGGGGGGATATTTAAATAGCAACAGCAAATCATGGATGGAAAAGACAAAATTATTGAATAAGGATGTCTGATGTGATCAGTTGGTACTACCAAACCAATGTTCCCTGATCTTTAGTGAAAGAACAGGGATAGGGGACTACAAAATGGAAATTTTATAATTCACTATACCCAGACAGAACCAGCTGCTAAGTGTAATGTGGTCAGGCAGAGAGACTATATCTGATACATATTTGAAGTGAAACATTTTCAGAGGTTAGGACAGAACTGTACCTTTTGGTGAAGATTTTGAGTTGAAAATGTTATATTCTAAGGCTTCCATAAGTGAATAGGGGGGATATTGTAAATATCTTTTTATAATATCTTTTATTCTTATACCATCTTTCAGCAGAGAGTTAATAAATCTTTTAATTTGGACTTTTTGAAGAATATTCTATTTTTAAAACAAAACAGTACTAGTTATTTTTTGCCAATATATAGGGAAATAAACTGTTAATCTTTCACCTTACTTAGTGAATATATTACCACAAATACAAAATGAAAGCAATTAGCCACACTTGCTCTAAATGACTTCAATAGCACCATAAATTGCGATAAATTTGTCTCTGAATCAGTAAGGTACTTGAATATCAGCATTTAACTCAGTTCTACTTCAGGATGTTGAGTACTGCTTACATGAGGGGGAAAAAAGCAAAACACAGCAAAGCAAGCAAACAAAAAAAACAAAACAAAACAAAAACTCTTCTCCCTAGTGATGAGGTTATTTGTTACAGAAGTCAACTAGAAAAAAGAACAGTAAATCTTAGCTAAATCTCCGAAGTTGCTGTGCTAAAGAATTCTCATTTTGAGTGAGTGGTTTACATACCCCATTCCCAACTTTGCTTCGTTCACACACAAAGGCCAAATCACAGTTCAAAATTTAGATATCATCTGCTCAGCAAGACTATTTTTTTTTTAATTTTTTAAATGTCTTTATTTTTATTTTTGAGAGAGAGAGAGAGAGAGACAGTGTGAGCTCGGGAGGGGAAGAAAGAAAGGGAGACACAGAATCTGAAGCAGGCTCCAGGTTCTCAGCACAGAGCCCAATGGAGGGCTCAAACTCAGGGACTGCAAGATCACGACCCGAGCCAAAGTTGGATGCTTAACCAACTGAGCCATCAGGCGCCCCAAGATTATTATTAATCAGAGCCTCTTAACCAGTCTTAGTGTCTGACTCTGTGAGCAGAAAAATGTATGTGCCACAAATGCCATGTAGAAGTTAGGACGATCACTGGGGTTATGCCTGATAGCACACTATGAACTCCTTTAGGTGGTAGACTATCTTTGCTCTCTAGAATCTGATAGCTTAGTCCATTGGTTTTCACTAAATGTTTATTAAATACAGGAGTTGTTAGTCTCTCCCGGTACTATTTCAGTACAGTTCATTGTTTTCCTTTTGTTTTTGTTTTTAATATTTATTTATTTTGAGAGAGAGAAAGAGAGAGAGAGAGAGCGAGCATGAGTATGAATGGAGGCGGCGGGGGGGAGGAAGAGAGAGGAAGAGAGACAATTCCAACCAGGCTCCATGCTGTCAGCCCAGAGCCCGACGCGTGGCTCAAACTCACCAGCCATGAGATCATGACCCCAGCGGAAGTCAGACGCCCAACCCACAGAGCTACTCAGGCACCCCTACTTAAAGCTAACTTTAAATTGACGTTTTATATTGAAAGCTTTCTGAAGACATATAAGAAAGTAAAAGTGATTTCTTTAGATTCACGTTTTACTATTAACAACTAGTTTTGTGAATAATCCTCTAAAATAAACATTTGTCATAGATATATGTTCTATAGCATGTTTTCTTTCTGAAAATCTTCCCCAAAAATACATGGTATCCTAAATAGTCTGATAATACCTACAGTTAAGAGATTTGATTACTTTGTTCAGCCATGCATTTCCCAAGCTAATATGGACTCTGAATCATTTGCTTCTTATAATTCCCATTAACAAACTTGGAGTCCTCACATTTTGTAAAATATACTCTGAAAAATGTTGCATTACTTTATTATGATCATATCAAAATTTTTGTTAATATCTATCTGTTAAAGTTAGCTATAAAGTTATAGAAACAGTTCAGGAATAACAAGATCTTGAAAAGAATCATCCCATTGTGAGAGAATGGAGCAAACGGAATATAAGTCATCTAACAGACAATTAAGTAAAGTTCAATAAAATATGTACATTTTCCAAATTGGAAGAAAGCATCACTGAGTAATAGCACAATTATTTAAAATAGATTTATAAGAAAATACATCACAGGGTGTCAAAAGAATGAAATAAAAGAAATTTATGCAATCCTCTGATAAGAAAAATATAATCATAACAAATATTTTCCCATGAAGAATAAAAACTCAGGAAGTCATTGATCTTGCCAGTGACAGTGGCAGCTATGAGACACTGAACCACAAAATGCTGAAGTGAAAATTTTCCCACATAAAATTTTACACCCAGCCTTACTATCAGTTCAATGTGAGAGGAAGATAAATACACTTTCATAAAGTCTTGAACTTCACTGTCTTGCCTTGGTTTGCTCAGTTTGCCATAACAAAATACCATAAGACTGGTTGGCTAAAAACAATGGAAATTTATTTCTTGAAGTTCTGGAAGATCTCACAGGTCTTAGAATTTCAAGATCAGTGTGAATAGGGTCAGTGTCTGGTGAGAGTTCCCTGCATTGTAGATGGCCGCCTCCTTGCTGCATTCTCACATGGCCTATCATCTGGTCTCTTTTTATAAGGCCACTAATTTCATTGTGAGAGTCTCACCTTCATAACCTAATCGATGTTAATTATCTCCTAAAGGTCCCATCTGTGAATATCTTCATATTAGGGGCTGGGCATCAGCATATGAATTGGAGGGGGATATAAGCATTGAGTCCATAGCACACCCCTCCTTTATTTTCATTGAGTTATCAGAAAATGCACTGGAACAAAATGAAGACCTTCAAGCATTAACCCTATCTATCCCACATATCTGTCAACTTCAGTTGCTACTAGATAATTGATTCTGTTTGTTATCTTTCGGTGTTCTAGACTTAATTTATTTATTCCTAAAAAGCACTTCAAAATGCCTGCTATTTCAGAATAATTGGTTTTATGTTGTTTAGGAACTGTCAGCTTCCATGTTAAACATTTGTTCATTAATTTATTTTTTACTGTGTAAACAATTTTCTTGGCTGCTATATGTTGTGAGTGGTATACACCTACATGTCTTCACAGTTTAAAAATTCATCACTAAAAATAAAGGAGGTATGATTTTTATTTCTTTTGCTATTATCCAGTATGCTCCCATTAAGGAAAATGCATAACTGTTTTAATAAATGGAGCAGGGGTGCCTGAGTAGCTCAATCAGTTAATCATCCAACCGCTGATTTCGGCTCAGGTCATGATCTCATGTTTGTGGATGTAGCCCCGCATCAGACTTTGCCATGACAGCATGGAGCCTCCTCGTGATTCTCTCTCTCTCTCTCTCTCTCTCTCTCTCTCTCTCTCTCTCTCTCTCCTCCCTCTCTGCCTCTGCCCCCTGCTCATGCATGCTCTTTCTCCATTTGTCTCTCTCTCTCTCTCCCTTTCTCTCTCTCAAAATAAATAAATAGACACTTAAAAACTAAGAAAAATAGGGGCACCTGGGTTGCTCAGTTGGTTATGCATCTGACTTTGGCTCAGGTCATGATCTCACAGTTTGTAAGTTTGAGCCCCGAGTCAGGCTCTGTGCTGACAGCTCGGAGCCTGGAGCCTGCTTCAGGTTCTGGTTCTCCCTCTCTCTCTGCCCCTCCCCCGCTTACTCTCTCTCTCTCTCTCTCTCTCTCAAAAATAAACATTAAAAAGATAAAAAATAAATAAATGGAATAATGAAATTACATTTTCTTATTAGATGAATGTCAGAATGTGGAAGATAATATTTCTCTTAAAGTGAGTATATGAAAATAGAACTCTGATTCCTTCCAACTTCCTCATTTAAATATTTCCCTTTTCTTTTGTCTTTATCCTGCACTTTCAACTATGTTTATGTTGTTAACATGTTATGTGGATATGTGTATGCACATGTGATAGGCAGAGAGTAATCTGTATAAAGAAACAGTAAGAAAGTGGAGTGGAAAGGATGTTAGAAGAAGACCAAGGAATATCTTTTTCTGTAAAGGTGCAAGATTAAAAAACTTTTGATCATAGAATTCCAGTTAGACAATTCATTATAATTAATTTATTCACTCCTTAGACAAGTCCTAAATATGGCATGAAGTTTGGACATGTCTATGGAGCACATGGTATAGCCCTTTCTAGTCTGCTGTCTGCTTAAAGAATACTGTAAAAACAAGTTAAATAGATATTTACATTTAAAGCAATATAGTTGCTTACTCTGAATAAGGAAATTTGCTAAGCATACAAGACCATTACATGGGTTTAAAACCCAGTTATACCATAACTCACTAGCTATGTTGTAGTGGTCAAATTATTTAAACTCCATAACCCATAGTTTCCTTATCTGTATAAAGTGATAATCGTGGTACTTACTTAGTAGGGACAGATGCAGAACGATTTTTATCAGTGCCTAAAACACAGTAATTCAAAAGTGATTTATTTCAAAAATAATGTGTGTAATGACCATATTATTGTTTATATAAATAAGGGGTAGTACAATAAATAATTAATACTTATAGAATAGTTTAGAACGTATAAGTCATTGTATAGTTTTGATATTTCCAACAATGAATTTACATGAAAATAGCAATCATATTTAGGTTTCTGGGCTTTTTGTAAGCAAACAAGAAAATAACTTTATTTTCCTTTCTTCTTAATGGAATGATATACCATACATTTTCTTATGTTGTTTTGTATCATGATGTTATTCTTATTACCAAGATAAAATACAAAGACTTTCATTGTGTTCTGAAAAGATAATATCCGGTTTAAGCTGAAAATGTTCTAAAGCCCGTTGGGTTACATTGTAACTGACATTTAAAACATATTTTTATAAGTAAAACAAGATGGACAACCGATTTTTTTAAGATTATTTATTTATGTATTTATTTTGAGAAAGAGAGAGAGAGAGAATGAGTGGAGGAGGGACGGAGAGGGAGAGACAATCTCAAGCAGACTCTGTGCTGTCAGTGCAGAGCCCAACTTGGGGCTTGATCTAATAAACGGTGAGATCATGACCTGAGCCTAAATCAAGACTCAGATGTTTAACCGACTGAGCTAGCTAGCAGACAACTGAATCTTCTGCATGTTTTCAAACGTTAAATGGAGTTTGGGGATGTAAAAACTCTTTCCTGGCTCTACAATACTACTAGAGATAACTGTGCAAACATAGATGCAAATGGAGATAGGCTCTTGAACATGCCATGCTGCTAAAATACTGGAATACATGCAGAACTTCCTAATCAAACTTATTTTGTCTTTAACCATAATAGAGATTAGTATCTTGAGTTACCTTGATCTTGTTTCATGTCACTGAAAACTTAAGAAGATTTGTGGATAGGGATATTATTGAAATTGAGCCTTAATTGGAACTTAATCTCCATAATTATGCATAATTGCCTGTGTTTATTACTCCTACGATGAGGACACATTTTTCTTTAGTTCCCAGGAAGCATGTGTTAAAGCATCACAAACAGCATTAGATAATATGATTGTATACACTTCACTGACTTTATTTAGTTATACAGTATTATTATTCAAAGACAGACACAAAGAACTTACAGCATAATGGCCTCTGACTTTGCTAAGTAACTTCAGTGAAATCAAAGATATAACCTCAAAAACATTATCCTTTAAGAATATTTGTATAATGGACATAATTAAATTAGATTTAACCCATAGAATATATTGACTTCTTCTATAAGTCTCAGTTTTGAAATGTTTAGTAATATAGGTGTTTTAAGAATAAGATATCAAGTATTCGTTACAGTTTTAGTAATCAAATAAATTTAGTTAAGATATCAATCTCCCTGAAATATCTGGAGTACAAACAGAATGAATCATTAATTTTGAAAATGCTGGCAATTTATGATGACGATGATGTCTTGTACCAAATTAAAACAATCAATAGGTACTTACTACCTTTTTTTCTGTTTGTGATGGACCAGTAATTCTTTCAATTAATGATTCCAGATTTTGTTATCAGTAGCTGTGAATTTGTTAGAACTAAGGGTAAATCTAAGCAAATTGGGTAAAAAAAATTAAGTGAAAGAATGTGAAGAACAATTCTTTTTTAATATTTTTATTAAATATTTTTTGATGTTTTTATTTATTTATTTTGAGAAAGAGAGAGTGTAAGTGGAGGAGGGTCAGAGACAGAGGGAGATTCCCAAGCAGACTCCATGCTCAGCCCACAACAGTGAGATGATGACCTGAGTTGAAATCAAGAGTCTCACCCTTAACTGACTGCCACCCAGGTGTCCCTGAAGAACAATTCTTAAATGGTCCATGGATAGGCAACTCAAAGATCGCTAAAGCCTCAATTAGTGAAGAAATCATTGTATGCCTTTTTTGACATTTTATCAAATAGCTAGGACAGGGCAGATTTACTTTCTATCCCAATTCTCAAAATGTATATAGCATGTCTAAATCTGAAATAGAATGTTCTAAAGTATCATTCCTCATAATCACAAGTGAATTTGGGAACACTTTTTAAATGCTAAGTGTTAGTTAATTGGTTTCTTTCTTTTACTAGGTACATTTTAGTAAGAGAAATCCTAGTTTAGTAAATATTTACTTGGCTTGTCCTGATATATTGAATAATGATTTTTTTTTTTTTTTTTTTTTTTTAGTGTAAATGCACCGGACCCTCCTTTTTTTTAAACTGTGATCTCTGAGGGGCGCCTGGGTGGCAGAGTCAGTTAAGCGTCCGACTTCAGCCAGGTCAGGATCTCGCGGTCCGTGAGTTCGAGCCCCGCGTTGGGCTCTGGGCTGATGGCTCAGAGCCTGGAGCCTGTTTCCGATTCTGTGTCTCCCTCTCTCTCTGCCCCTCCCCCGCTCATGCTCTGTCTCTCTCTGTCCCAAAAATAAATAAACGTTGAAAAAAAAAATTTTTTTAAATAAACTGTGGTCTCTGAAATCATCCATCTTAGCCCCAGCCTCAATAAATAAAATATTCTCAGGATCTTTTTAACAATACAAAATATACCGGTGCTATACATTTTCTTATAGGATTCTGATTGGATCATTTCTGATGTGGGAATTACTTTTCAGGTTATTGTAATATGTACCGATGGTCATGAATCACTCCAATAGACTGTGAGCTTCTTATGAGCAGGAACTTTTTTTTATCCAGATGGGCACCAAAACATAGACCAGAGACTGTAGCAAAAAATTTATTTTATTGTACATGTGGACTTTTTAAGTTCTGGGAAAAAAGTCTGTTGGCAACTGTCTTTTCGAAGAAGCCAACCAATCTGTGACAAGTGTCACATTTAGAAGCGCACTAGTTTGACTTTCAGTTGTGAGAAACTGAAGACATGCTTATTTTCACCAGATACATGTACAGAAATCACTTTTGTTTCTGGTGATGTAAGAAACAGCCAGAATTTGAATAACAACGGGTGACAGAATTAAAATTCAAAACAGGATTAGTTAGAACTCGGAACAGTAATAGTTACCTAGTGTACTTGCTGATACATTTATAAAACCTTCTCCAATAAAAGTTAATCATGTTCTCCTGCAAGTCTCTTTAAACTGTGGTATCCTTAGAAACAGAAGAAATTTTGTCCAGAGTGAAAGGTGTTGCCAGTTTACAACCTGGACCGTCTTTCTCTGGGACCAGGGAACCACGCCCTTTGAAATGTAATCATCAAGGAACATGATGCCCCTATCTCCCAGTTTTTGTAGGAGGGCAGAAGGCTAAACTTAGCAGGTGCCTTGCTCCATTTTAAAACTACCTCCTGTCATAGAGATATGAGAAACCTTACTTTTTCTTTGTGCAAAACCAATTGCCAAATGGAAATGTCCTACAATCCCCTACATCAACTCTGAATAAGTTTTCAGTGCTTTGTTTCAAAAACAAAAATCTTGAATAAATTTTTTTGCCAATTTAAATTTTTCCAGTGCAATTTTTCTTTTAACATTGTTTTCATATTTTCATTTTAATTTCAGTTAACTTAAACATATATGCATACATATATATACACATATATATACTGTATATATACACACACACACATATATATATGTGTATATATATATATATATATATATATATATATATATTTGCTGTTAGTTTTGCATTAAAAAAGTAGAAGAGAACAAAACCTTTTTCAGTAGTGCATGTATTACTTCTTGTGGTCTTTCATTACTTTGATTTGTGTTCCAGTAAAATCATTTACACATTACCTGAATTATGATTAATAATAACAATAACTAATAAAATAGTGCTTTAAGAATTGAGTTTTAATCTATAGTCCAATTGTATTTTCATCATGCTAGAGTAAGAATTACCAACCTAAGATTGTGCCTTAGCCTTGACAATACTTTTTCAGTGTCAATACATCTAATTACTTGAATAAATCTCAGAAAGTTGGGGAAATTTTACATTTTTTCTAGAGATAGAGTCTAGAAGTGATTTCACTTATCAAATGTGTGGGATTATATGGCTTAAAGAAAAAAAATAGGTGCAAGAAAACACAGGTTAAAAAACAATCTACTAAGGTATTTGGATGTCAAATTCAGTCGTTTCTGCTTTTCTTTCATTCTATCTTCCTCCTTAATATAATTAGGGCTGGGACTTTGCTTTTATTAGCAATAGCATCATGTTTCTTCTCTCCTTTAGATTCCTAAAGAATAGATATCTCAAAATGCGTATGAAAAACCAGAGAAGGCCCCTGTGTGGCTCAGTTAGTTGAGAGTCTGATTCTTGTTTTTTTTAAGTTTATTTATTTATTGAGAAAGAGAGAGAGAGAGAGAGAGAGAGAGAGAGAGTGCTGAAGGGGCAGAAAGAGATGGATAAAGAGACAGAATCACAAGCCGACTCCACACCATCAGTGTAGAGCCCAATGTGGGGCTTGAACTCACTAACCCTGAGATCATGACCTGGATGGAAAGTGAGAGTTGGACACTTAACCAACTGAGCCATCTAGGCACAAGAGCATCTGACTCTTGATTTCTGCTCAGTTCATGATCCCAGGGATGTGCAGCATGGAGCCTGCTTAAGATTCCCACTCTCTCTCTCTCTCTCCCTGGGCCCCTCTCCCCCACTAGTGCGTGCTTTCTCTCTTTCTCTCTCAAATAAAAAAGTAGATAAAAATACATACATACATAAATACATACCAGAGAATATTGTTGTTTATTATGGTTATGCTTGCACCAGTGTCCTCCTATGTTTATACACTTTGGTTAAACTATTGTAAACAAATAGGATTTTCTTTTCTTCTCATAAGCCTAAAATTTTAAAAGTACAACATACAGCTTTTGTCTGTATCCATTTCTCAGGCCTTTCTTCTCTATGCCATGTGTTACCAAATCTCAAGTGTTCGGTAAGAAGAGGACAGCTAACAGCTCCTACCTGCTGCTGCTTAGATTGAATTGCAGTAGGGAAAGGACAAATGCTTCTCTCTGTGATCTCAGTATTGGTCTCATTGCACATCACTGGTTCCAATAGGTGCAGATAACTGGATTTAAAACACATCAAGTTTGATTTGAAGAAAGTTGCCAAGAGAAATTTTAGGCATATTTACCCCGAACATGATCAATTTTCTTAATAATTAGTTAAATAAGGAGCAGCTCATCCACATTAGACAAACACTAATAAATGTGTCAGACAGTTCAGTGAAAAAGTAAGTTGTAGACAATAGTTGCTTTATAGTACCCACATACATTTGAAAAATACTAAGTGTAGAGTATGTGTGTACTGCAATGAAAATAGTGTTCAGTCTAGGAAAGTGGCATGAATTTTGTCAATTGTAATTGACAATGGAGACATTAAGTTTGCTTTATTTTCGGGATCAGTTTATTGGAATTCATTTGGTATCTTCATATATCCCATTAAAATAGCAATCAGAAGTATAAATTTATTTTTTATTTATTTATTTATTTTTTTTATTTAAAAAAAAATTTTTTTCAACGTTTATTTATTTTTTTTTTGGGACAGAGAGAGACAGAGCATGAACGGGGGAGGGGCAGAGACAGAGGGAGACACAGAATCGGAAACAGGCTCCAGGCTCTGAGCCATCAGCCCAGAGCCTGACGCGGGGCTCGAACTCACGGACCGCGAGATCGTGACCTGGCTGAAGTCGGACGCTTAACCGACTGCGCCACCCAGGCGCCCCTATTTATTTTTTAAATGAACCAAATTATACATTAAGAAAGCAATGACATTTTTACGAGAACATACAAAAAAAATATGAATCAATAAATAGATGACGTATTTGTGTTCTGAGTCAATACAGTAGAGTTGACATTTCTTTTTAAATTTGCCTATGAACCCCATCATTTTCCATTGAAATTTCAGGTTTTTTTGATGTTATCTTTATTTTGTTGAGAACATAACTGTTAATAAACTAATCTAATTTTAGTAATGGAAAGAGGGGGGGAAGGGAAAGAAGATATTTGGGAATGATGAATGACTTGAACATCTAGGCATCAAGATTTTTAGTGTAAAGTAATTAAAAGGGTACATAAATGACATATCAACAAACAGATCAATGGAATAAAATAAATAATGCAGAAATAGGCCAATTTATAGATGAGATTTCAGTTTTGGTAAAAGAGAATTTTTAAGTCTTTGGTAGAAGGATGGATAATTCAAACAAATAGGTTAAGGGATTGGAAGTCTTTTAAAGTGTAAACATAACTTGGGGCGCCTGGGTGGCGCAGTCGGTTAAGCGTCCGACTTCAGCCAGGTCACGATCTCGCGGTCCGGGAGTTCGAGCCCCGCATCGGGCTCTGGGCTGATGGCTCAGAGCCTGGAGCCTGTTTCCGATTCTGTGTCTCCCTCTCTCTCTGCCCCTCCCCCGTTCATGCTCTGTCTCTCTCTGTCCCAAAAAAAATAAATAAACGTTGAAAAAAAAAATTAAAAAAAAAAAGTGTAAACATAACTTTAGAGCTCTTAAACAATACAAAAATATTCAAATAGTAAAAATATAAATGTGAAAAGAAAAGGACATTGAGGAATAGATGATCACATGACTAGTAAGTAGTAATTGGGGGTATCTGACATGAGTGGCCTCACACTCTACATAAACAATAATACTTGAAAATGCATTAAAATAGTTAATTTTATAAGTTGACTGTAGGGAAATGCAAATCCATAAGATAAGATTCTAAAATGTCTCAATGTGTTAAAATTTAGCAAATTTATTTGTAAAAGTAAATACCATAAAAAAACAATAACATAGTATTAGGAAGGAAAAAAGTATTTGCAACATAAATGAGAGAAAATGGTTAATATTCACCCTATATTTTTAAAAATATTTCAAAATAGAATAAAATGCATATGAAAAACTGAAACATTTCCCCAAAGGATTCCATACTGGAGCATTCATTTGTTCAAAAAATACCTTTTGAGGACTCCTATGTGGATGCAATGATGGGCAAGTAAATGCACAAGTTTTATTATCAGAGATTTTATAGTCTGCTGATCTGTTACAAAAAAAGCACAGCAGCGAACACATTTGACTTAAGTTCAAATGGATAGCTCTTAGGGATTTATTCTTGTACATTTTCTAAGTGACTTTTTAAAAATGGTGTACTCCGTAAGGAAATGTTCTTAACAAGAATATAGAATATAATTTTATTTAAAAAAACAAAATTCAATTGTGTAAATTAAAAAAAAATTAAGTTTATTTATTTTGAGAGAGAGAGAGAGCACACACAGGAGGGACAAAGGGAGAGAGAGAGAGAATCTCAAGCAGGCTCCACACTGCAGAGCCCGATGCAGGGCTCTAACTCATGAACCTGAGCTGAAATCAAGAGTCAGACGCTTAACCAACTGAGTCACCCAGGAGCCCCTCAAGTGTGTAAATTTTAAAGATCTTATTGGCTTTATTCAAAAATTTATGAAATGGGCAGCATCTATTTTAGCAGATAAGAAGGAGCTCTGAGGAGCTGCACAAAAGGAAACATTTTTATAGGCAGAAGGAAGTTTAGTAGGCAAAAAAGTAGTTTGGTTATTGCAAGGTTATTTTTCTTTAGGGGATGGCAGGGTATATCAGGTAGATTACCTAACTGATGTTAACTGGGTGATTCCTGATTGACTAGTGTAAGATTCCATTTTTGGGAGAGTCAAAACTGTAATTAAGTCTCACTTTGGTGACATGGAGTTTAGCACAAGCGACTCCATTTTGGGTCTGTTGTCTTGTTTTTAACAGATTTCCTATTCTAAATTATTACATTTTTTAATTTAATTAATGCATCATTTATACCCAGAATCATTATGCTTCCTTACTGCTTCATTAGGATCAAGAACAAGGATAGCGTAGAAAATATAGTAGAATCTTCTTCCACCAGACTTTTCTCTTATACTTCATATTATTCTAGGCACAGACATTCTCCAAACCAAGAGGAATGAGAACAATTAGGAAACAAAAACAAAATCTTTTGAAGAAAATCTAATACCCCCTACCAAGCTAAAGAATTGTTCAGTTATTTTTAAATTTAATGGGGTGCTGAATTGTAGTGGAAAGAAAATGGATCTCAATGTTATTAGACATGCTTCAGAATGTTTGTCCTTGACATTATTACATAGAATAACAATGCAGAAATCTAAAGTACATTTATGATCAGCAAATAAAAATTGTTGCCAGAGATTGAAATGCCCTGAGGAGGACTGTTTGACCTTCTCTTATAACTGAAGCATATCGGTAAACAGCAATGATAAATTAAGATAAACAGTATTGTGAGTCAAAGTAAGGTATGTGAATTTAAATGTACCTATTTCCAATGAAGTCCATGCAATTAAATATTAAGATATAAAACAATTAAATGTTATTATTGCAGAAAATAGCTATTATTTCAGTAGGCTTGCAAAATTGTTTGGTCATTTATGTCTTAGTGACATAGTTTGGCAGCAGCCTTTTTCCCATTTTATAGTAACATGTCTCCTGGCATTTTGTACTAATCTAGCATAGATACCATGATCTGGATATTATTTCCACTGGGGAGCATTATTTTCATGTTTTTGGAATCAGTATCATAAAATGTTTGTAGTTATTGCAACTATCTAGGCAATATAAAAAAAAGGACTCTATGAAACTGAATCACTAAACATTTTTTTTAACAGTGCAGGATTGTCCTCTGTGTTATTTACTTTGCTGAAACATTTGCATGAACTAAAAGAATGTTCTTTATACCTGATTTACATTTGGCATTAAGTTACTTAATATTGTCATGTTATTACATTTTTATAAAGTTTACTCTATAAGATCCTAAGAAGGGAAATGAGGAAATATAGTTTCTTTGAAAAAGTTGGCTACTGGATTGTGTTACTGGGATTGGATCCTGAAATAGAAAACAGGGTTGGGAAGGACATTAGTAGAAAAACTGGTGAAATCTGAATTAATCCTGGAACTTAGTTAATAATAATATACCATTATTAATTTCTTAAAGTTTGAAATGTACCATGGTACATAAAATGTTAGAATTAGGAAAAACTGGGAGTAAGGTGTACATAACTCTGTACCATCGTTGCAACTTTTCTGTAAACCCAATACTATTAAGAAATTTAAAAATATATATATTTTGAAAAATTCAGGGAAGGAATTTTATTTTAAAATTAAGGGTTAAATAATACTTGACATATGGATAATATATTTAATGTATTTTGTGTTATTTTGCCTGGCCATTTGTTGTTGTTGTTGTTGTTGTTTTTCATCATGGTAAGGGCACTCTTTAATCCCAATCTCCTATTTTCCCCAAACCCCACCAATCTCCCCTCTGGAAACCATCAGTTTGTTCCCTAGAGTAAGAGTCTGTTTCCTTTTTGCTTCTCTTTCTTTAGTTCCCCTTTGCTCATTTGTTTTGTTTCTTGAACTCCACGTATGAGTGAATCGTATGGTATTTGTTTTCCTCTGACTGATTTATTTTCCTCAATATTATTCACTCTAGCTCTATCCACATTGTTCCAAGTGGCAGGATTCCATTCTTTTATATGTGTATACATACTGTACACATAGCACATCTTCTTTGTCCATTCATCTATCAGTAGACATTTGGGCTGCTTCCATAGCTTGACCATTGTAAACAATGCAGCAATAAACATGTATTCCTTTGAATACATGTGTTTGTCTTTTTGAGGTAAATACCCAGTAGTGGAATTACTGAATCTTGGGGTGGCTCTATTTTTAATTTTTTATGAAATGTCCAAACTGTTTTCAAGAGTGGCTGCACCAGTTTGCATTCCCACCAACAGTGCAAGAGGGCTCCTTTTTCTCCACATTCTTACCAACACTTGTTGTTTCTCATTTTTGACTTCAGCCCTGTTTAATATATTTTAAAAATATTGGAAAATGCATATAGATATTTAGTCAAATGAGATCATGGATAAAATGATGTAAACCCAATCTGCTTCTCTTCAGTGTACAGATGAAATATATTCTGAATAATAAGGATAAGGCATGAGCCTCGAGAAAGTAAATATATTCTTTGACAAAGAATTGTAAGTTGGAAGCTCTCTAGTTTTTATCTAAAGTCTCTAAGGGTGAAAACTTAATGGTGATAATACACAAATTTGTCATATATTAGTATTGACATAAATAAGCCATCTGGATGGATAATTGAACCATAAAGAAAGTAAAATACAAACATGTAATATACATACCAAGAACCTGAAATTAAATTAGGGCTTATAGTCTTATTATTTTACTATAGAAAAGATCTTCATGTAAAATTAGAGAAACTCTTTTGTCCTGGCATTGTTGCATATATTTTTCTTTCTAATGAAAGAAATGTGTGTTTTGTTTTGTTTTGTTTAATTTTTAAACCTTTTCCCCTCTTACTTTATGTGGCTTGAACAGTAGTTTTAAGAACAATGCACTGGCAAAGAATATTCAGTTAATAATCTAGAACTTCCTAAGGAAGAAAAAACATTTAAGAATTAATATAAAAGCAGAGACTCAGGAAAGACTGCCAAGCTATGATATTCCCATGATGCCAAGACATGCAAAGAAGGTGAATGAAGGATCTAGAAAGGGAGATTTCTTATCACTTTACTCAACTGATTTAACTGTATATCCAAAAAACTTTATATCAAATACCACTCTGGCAGCAGCTGAGACTTAAACTCAACTCCTGTAGATGGTTTGATTTTCAATAATTTCAGGATACATGTCTAATCTGCTTCTGTTTTTGTTTTTGTTTTTGTTTTTTAATTTTTAAGTTTATTTATTTTGAGAGAGAAAGAGAAAGAGCACATGTGCACCTGTGCTCAAGTGGGGGAAGGGCAGGGAGAGGGAGAGAGAGAATCCCTTGCAGGCCAGCCCTGTCTGCACAGAGCCCCACTCAGGGTGCACTTGATCTCGCCAACCTTGAGATCATGTCTAGTAAGCGTCTTCTGATTTGAAAAGCACAATAAAGCCAAGGATAGAGGTAATAGTTATTGAGGAGTTAAGGCAGGAGTTAAATTATCGATAGAAGGGAATCCAAATTGAATAACCAAATAAGAAACTAAGACTACCTAATTTTTATTATTTATCATACTAATCATTAAGAAATTTGCTAGTACTATCGAAATTATAACCACACTTACTGTAATGAATCCAGTACCAATTTATCTTCCATTTCTGAGAGATAGACACATTAAGCAAGTTGCTTATATATTGATTATGTAATGATGTGATTAATACTTTGGCCCAGAACACTATATAAAAGGATACATTTCTAACCTACCACACATGAGAATAGATAATAAAGATACCCAAAAAAATTAAAGATGGAGGGAGATAAAAAGGAAAGAAAATCCATACTCTGAGATAACAATTAATTCTATTTATCAACGTTTAAAAGAAAAATTGCTTTTGTAAGTGGTATGACCCAAAAGGTAACAGAGAACTCATTAAAAAGGAAGAAAGTGTTAAGCACATGTTTTATCCAATAATAATATGACCAGTGCTTCTAGCCTGGAGTGATTGATACAATGGGGACTTTCCCTTAGAAGAACCTGCCCTGCTTATGATTTCATGTGACTTCAGAAAATAGGAATTACAATGAAAAGCAAGTGATACCAAGGGGTTGCTTTTTAAGTCTCCATAGAATACTGTGGACACAATAAACACTTATTTTTAAGATGTGCAATAGAAGCAAGTAATGAAGAAAGGTATCTTTCCTTTTAGAACTGCTCTGGGAGAGAGGGCCTTGCATTAGGAACATTATGCATTTTATGTGCATAGAGTAAATCGGCCTACAACTGAAGCAGAAAAAAAGAAAGCATTGAAGGGCATCTTGCTTTGGTGGTTTTATGGCAACATCCCAGTAGCAGCTAATGAGTGACTTTAGCATATTTAGACAAGACTGTATATTTCAGCACAGAATTGTTGATTAACATGAGTCATTTCAACAGACTGCAGCAGAAAAAGAATAAAATTGAGGATCTCCTTAAATGAGCTAAGAAGGTAGGTTCACAGGCACACAAGAGCAATTCCTGAGGACACCAAAAGTTGTTTAGGAAATTTTTAAAAAAATTTTTAATGGTTTTATTGATTTTTGAAAGACAGAGAGATACAGAATGCTAATGGTAGAGGGGCAGAGAGAGAGAGGGAGACACAGAATTGGAAGCAGGCTCCAGGCTCTGAGCTGTCAACACAGAGCCCGATACAGGGCTCAAACCCACGAACCATGAGATCATTACCTGAGCCAAAGTTGGATGTGTAGCCGACTGAGCCACCCAGGTGCCCCAAGTTGTTTAGGAAATTTTAAGAAAGGTGGAGCTCATGCAGTCTGAGAAGCGGTGAAATTATCAAAATACTTATTTTTCTACAAGTATTGTGATTCAACCTATATTTGTGGTCTCCTATACTCTGGAAAAATGTGGGTATATTTGTAATGGTGCTAGAAATGTGTTACAAGAGATCATATTGTACTTTATAAAGGATAATTCCTGGAATCTTGGGAAGTACAATATGTTAAAAAATATATATCACTATTCTCAAGAAAGTCACTTGAAGCTTTTTTTTTAAGTGGGAGTCATTGGCACAATAATTATAATTTTCCATGATTGGTAATTTATTAAATGCTTAGAATTCTTACCTATATCTTTTCATTTTAGAACTTATGGACTTATAGATTTCACTTTATAAAAGACATGTTCCAAAAAAATGATACAAAAATAAACACGATAAATCAAAATAAACCAAAACCATCATTTAAAGAGAAGTTTGATCATTGATTTAAATTTTCAATAAACATTTGAATACATGTAGATAATAGTAAACAAGGTTATATTATGCATACTATTTGAAAATGTATTTAATTTACTTTTAATGAAATATAGGGAGAAAACAGAAGAAAGATGAGAATATTAAATCAGAAATAATTTTTTAACACAAAATATGTTCATTAATAAATAATCCCTCTAAAATTATTCACAAAGATCATGAGAGTATGGAAATTATGGCATTCTGATGATTTTTTGAAACTAATATCCAAATATATCAACTAACTGCTTTTATTAAAGTGAGTTTAGGGGCAACTGGGTGGCTTAGTCATTTAAGGGTCTGACTTTGGCTCCCATCATGATCTCGTGGCTCAGACCACGAGAGCTCAGAGCCAGGAGCCTGATTCAGATTCTGTGTCTTCCTCTCTCCTGCCCCCCTCCCACAACCCACCCCCGCTCACACTCTGTCTCTTTGTTAAAATAAATAAACATTTAAAAATTTAAAAAAAATGAAGTGAGTTTATCAGTGCAGATACTATTATATATGGCACACTTCTCCAAAGTAATGAACCACAATGTCACCATATTTCAGTGTTTTCACAATAAAGGTGAATCATAAAGACCAAAGGTGAAAGATACAGTGGTAAAAGCATAGTGATTGTCATGGGCTACATTGTGTCCCTTTACAATTCATATTTTGAAGCCCTCTCAATGCCTCAAAATGTGACATTTGGAGACAGGGCCTTAAAATGATGATTAAGCTTAAACGAAGTAGTTAAGGTGGTCCCTAATTTTGTAAAACAAATGTCCTTATAAGAGAGATTAGGACACAGATACAGAGGAAAGACTGTAAAGGCGCAGGGAGAAGACAGCTCTCTATAAGTCATGGAGAAAGCCTCAAAAGAAACGTGTCTTGATGGCATTATCATCCTGGACTTGAAGCCTCCAGAACTGTAAAGAAATAAATGTCTGATGTTTAATCCAGGAAGTCTGTGGTACTTTGTTGTAGTAGCCCTAACAAATAAAATAGTGGTATTACATCTTTCTAGTAGTGGTATGCAGAAACTCAAACTACCACACAATGACAGAATTTCACGTCCTTTGTGTTTTATACTTAAACAGAAATAGGTCATGTGCCTTACATTGCTTAAAAGTACATTTTATGAACACTTCACAACAATTTGTATTGAAATTCATTTTTAACAGTATATGGATCAATCATTTTCATCCTTAAAATATCAAATTCCATTCATTTTGTCCTTTTGAAATTTCTAGAAGAATTTGTTATCTTAAACCTAGACCCAGTGTGGATTCTTTCCATCTTCTGGCCTATTATTACTTTCACTCTTGATTTCCTAGAGTCTTCTATATTTTTCAAAAATATTCCAGATAAGCCAAAATTATAATGTTCTGTCTGGGAGACTTAGAACAGTTTTTCTTGCACGTTGGCTTAAAATGCCACCAGAATACCTAAAAGTCATTTATCTGATTAATTAAATTAAGCCTTATAGCAACTGTTTCCACTTAGAAAATTTCCAAACATAAATATAAGTCTGGTAAATATGTGTGTTATGTTTGTGTTTATTTTTCATGAAGTAAGCGTGGTAGGAATTACTTATCTTCAGGGCACCTGGGTGGCTCAGTCGGTTAAGTGTCCAACTTTGGCTCAGGTCATGATCTTGTGGTTCGTGAGTCCGAGCCCCACATTGGGCTGTGTGCTGACACCTCAAAGCCTGGAGCCTGCTTCAGATTCTGTCTCTCTCTCTCTCTCTGTCTCTGCTTTTCCCCACTCGCACTCTGTCTCTGTCTTTGTCTCTGTCTCTATCTCAAAACTAAATAAACATTAAAAAACATTTAAAAAAAGAATTACTTAACTTCAAGTTGTTGAATCATTCTCCCAAGAAATGTCTTAGCAAGTCATACAGTGAATTATAACTAAATTGAAAGAATATATATATAAGAATATAATATATATATATATATTTCATTGGTTATTAATTGTCACACCAAAATGGTTTACTCCTTATAATAACACTATAACATTTGGAAGATAATCATGTTGCTAGTGATAATGAAAATAAAAGGAGGAATTACAAACTTATATACCAAGTATATAAGCATTACTAAGCATTATTTCATTTAAATTTCCTAGCAGCGCTTACAGTTAAGAATTGCTATTGCTATTGCTCTTGATATGTAAAGAAAACTAGTCTCATAAGTGAGGAACTACTTTTCAAGATTAGATGGTACCTGGTGATGCTGAATCTCAAACTAAGTTTTGTCTAACTACAAGCCTGTACTCCTTTTATTACATGACATATCCAGTCAAAGATATTTGTTAAGTAACGATCATGTGCCAGTCACTTTTCTAGGTATTGGATTATTCACAACTGAAAAAAAGAGACAAAAATTGCTATCTTGATGTTATTCATATGCTATTGGAGGGTTCATATAATAAAATAAATTAAAGGAAATATAGTAAGGTAGATGGTGATACCTAATACAAAAATTAAAACAGGAAAGTAAATTAGGAAACAATGTTAGTGAAGGGTTCAATTTGTACGAGGGTGGATAGAAGAAAGACTCACCACAAATGAGATTTTAGAACAAAGGCTTGAAAGTGTTCATGTGAATATTGGGGTGTAATGCATTACAACTAGAGAAAATGCTAAATATAAAGGCAAGTGTACCTGGGTTTGAGGAACCCCAAGATGCTCACTACGAACAGAGCAGAGTGATTAGAGGAGTGGTAGGATGTGTGTTCAGAGATTTAGATGTATCCCTGTTAATATAGAAGTACCTTGCTAAAAAATCAAGTAAATGCAATTATTTATGGAATTTCCCAAATAACACAAAAATACAAAAGTAGAAAGTGCATACTGTATCTATAATCCAATCTCATTTCACCTATACAGATAAGTATGTAGTATGCATGTTGGTGGGTGGGTATGTTTCTGTGCATTTATTTAGTTCTTCATTACTTTGCTCAAGTAATTTAGAGCAAATCCAACTTATTGTTTCATTTGCCCATAAATACCTCAGTAAGTAAGTAATGTTATAAAATTTTAAAAATGATTTTTTTTGTATAACTGAAATGTCATGAAACTTCTAATAAGTATAGCAGTAATTCTATAACATCATCTGTGCTCATAATCAGATTGCCCTAAGTATCTTGAAGCTGTCATTTTACAGTGTGCTTGGTTCTATCAGAATCTAAACAAGAGTCATAGTTTGTTCATACATTTTAGTCTAACTTATAATCATCCCCAGCACTACACACACAACTTTTTTTTCCAGGCAATGTTGTTGCTGAAAAAAAGGTGGATATGTCTCCTTAGAAAATTCCACATTCTGGTTATAGCTAGTTATTCCTACTTTTTTCACTGTATCTTAAAAATAGGAAATACAGAAGTTCAAAAAGATCTAGAATCACTCGGCAAGCCTGTTTTGGGTACCACAACCAAAGGCACAGACATATGGTAATCCTACTATTAAGGATGCTATAATTCATCATTGTGTTCCGTTATTAACAGATTGATCTATTACAAATGGCCGAGTAGTAGTTTTATTATCTGTTGCTGATTATTGCTTAAATTACTTCACTCAGAGTTTTTATGATGTTTATTTTCTAATTCTATCATTCCATCAGAAAGTATTATCAAGAACTTTCCCTCAAACTATTCAGTTAATCACAAATATGTTTATGCAATAATGGCAAAATTAATAATGTTAATGATGTTCAGTGAATATATTTAAATATCACATGAATTAATATATATATGTACACACACACACACACACACACACACACACATATATATATATATATATATATTTGTGTTTCAATCAGCTGAACTCATTCTCATTTGCACTCACCATTGTCTCATCATTCAATAGTAGGAACCCCTGACTTTCAGTAAACTTTTGATATCAAATCAGAAGTCTTCAATTATTTTCTTTTTCTCTGTATCAAAACAGTATTCCAGGCTTACTCTGGATCAGACCTGTACCAGTTATTGGGAAGTGATATTTGGAGATCAGAGTCTGGTGCTAGGCTTATTTATTTCTAGTTTTCTGTTATTGTTGTCTTTTTTTTACCAGTCAAAACAAGGGAAAAAGAGTTTTTGATTCAATGTTAAGGTCATAAAATTTTGTAACTTAATTCTTTGATATACATCTTGGTTTTTTGTTGTTGAAAACTTTGGTTTCCAAGATAACTAACATAATAGTGTTTATATATAATCCTGCAATACCCATATACTAATTTAAATAATAACACAGTGTTGCTACTTATACTACTGAAACTGGCTCAAGGTTTCCTTGTGGTTCCTTTGCCATTAAGATGGTTGCTGGCATTTTTATAAAGAGGTTATTATATAGAGAATATGATTAAAATAAGGAAGTTGTCCTAATTTTATCCCTTAAGGGTTCTCTCCTCTATGGTTATTCAACATGTAATTAATAAACAAACAAACAAATAAGTGACTTATCTATTAAGCCACGTTTGTAGTGTTTTGTGAAATTCATCTCCTCCAGATTACTTCCTCACTGGTATTTTAATTCATGTCCCTAGTTGGTAATTCCAGGATCCTACTATGCTCACTTTGGATCTCTTTACATGACTCAAATTTTGGCATGTTTCTCTTGATATATTTTATTAAAAACTATTGAAATACTTAAAGGCTAAGACTGCCCTGGTACCCTATGATTTTCCTGCCATCCTTTAGCATATCTCTGAGGTCATTGTTGTTATGACTTATTATCACTATTATTATTATTATTCACTTATGCTTTATTAATAACATTTGTTATGGAGTCTTTTTCAGTAATCCTCAAACTTGTTTGCCTGGAGGCAAACACTTTCTTTTGGGGAAGTGTCTACCTTCATTCAAGAGCTAGTAATGCAATCAAGAAACTTCAACATGGGCATGGACAGCCTTATTCAGTATCCTATGTTCTTTTTTTTTTTTAATTTTTTTTAACATTTATTTATTTTTTGAGAGACAGAAACAGAGCATGAGCTGGGAAGGGGGCAGAGAGAGAGGGAGAGTCACCGATTCCGAAGCAGGCTCCAGGCTCTGAGCTGTCAGCACAGAGCCCGACGCGGGGCTCCAACTCATGAACCATGAGATCATGACCTGAGCCGAAGTCGGCCGCCTAACTGACCCACCCAGGCGCCCCAGTATCCTATGTTCTGTACAATAATTTCCATGTTCAAAAACAGTTTTAAATAAGAGTGACATCTTAAATAATAAGTGATACACATAAAAATTCCACAGTGAATCTTTTAAAAAATTATAAAATGTTCTCATGCAATAGTCACATGAGGAGTCACATAGTGCAAAAAAATGCCATTTCCCTCCAAAAGCAATAGAATAGGTTCTAATCATATTATTATCCTCACTAATGAGTTTGTGATAGTTTGAGTAGACTCACTTTTCTGAATAAATATATCATTACTGAAGTTAATATACTGATAAAGAGATGGTCATTCTAAAATGTGTGGGCTCATTTATACTTAGGCACATTGAATACAATATGATCAACCTGTTTTTGAAAGGTTGCAATTAATACTAATTGAAATGTACTTAATTCATCTTCTTATATAATCTTTATTTTCTTTACTCAACTGTTTATTTTCTAACAATACTATGATTTAGAGTTCGTGTTTCATGTCAACATTTTATTAACGTATAACATACTTATAGCCATATGTACAAATCTTAAGTATGCAGTTCAATCAGTTTTCACAAAAATGAACAGACCTGTGTGAATAGCATTCATATCTAGAAACAAAAAAGAGCAGAACCCTAAGAGCCCTTTAATTTTCAAAATAGCAACTATTATCTTAACTTCTAATAGATTAATTTTGTATTGGTTTTGATCTTTATATTATATTAAAATAGTTTATATTTATATTAATGGGATTTTTCAGTATATACTCATTTATGTCTAGGTTCTTTCGCTGTACACAATGTTTGTGAAATTAAATATATATGCTTGTTTGCTTGTAGTTTTAATCCCTCGTCTAAGTGTCATATGGTCTGGTATTGACTGAATATGCCATAGTTTGTTATTCCTTGTAGTGTTGATGGATTAAGTTCTTTGAAACAGGCATAATAAGATATATTAAAATCATTTATCATATAAAGTAAGAATTATAAAATGTAGTTTAATTGATTAAAGTCTCATAAAGTTCAAGTGAAAAGGATGGCTAGTATAAAAACTTAGAATCAGTTTACTGAGTATTTATGTTTTGCCACTGAGTGCCTTTATACATTATCTTATATAATTCAGTCCTAGAGATAATGGTGAGAGCAGCTTTTATCATGATACCCATTTTTTTGAGTGAAGAACTATGTTATGCCTTGGGAACTTTAATAAATTCATGGAAAATAAATGCTAGAGATAGTATTCAAGCTGGATCTTTTGTATTGCAGACTGTACCCTTATCAACTACAGTGTATTACATGCCTGCACAGACACTCCTTTCTTTTTTGCACCACTTTTGAGTACCCTATGATGTTATACAAGTTCAATTTCTTTATTAATTCTTTCCTCACTGAAAATCAGACCCTGTGTTTATCTCCTAGGGTAATTACCACACAAAAATCATAGTCTCTGAATTATAGGAGCTCATAATAAATTAAAGAGGACACATTCACATCCACTTAATTGTGTGTGTATGGTATTTCAGCATAGGCACAAGTAAACCCAATCAATTTTTATCAAATCCTATACTGATGGACTAATTCTTTCCTGATCTTTCCTATGTCAATCACCTCAGCCTTCACTGTATAACGTCACCTTTGAGTCTTTCCTCTATCCTCTTCTACATCTCTTGAGAAACTTTAGCTAAATCTAAATCTTAAGTGTCTTGTTGAGAGCTTAGCAAAACTACTCCATAATATTGCTGTCTCAGCATCCACTTTGTGTGACTAAACAGCCTGCAAGGGACTGGAACTGCCACTTGGCCTTCTGCCAGCACATGCTCTGGATAGCAGTCACAAGTAATTCTAAGTTCCCAACAGGATGCCAAGAGCCCTACCAATAAACACTCTTCAGCGCCTCCTAGGGCCTTCCCTATGTGTGCTCCTTAGGTAAGAGCCAGGCAGAGCTTAGCAAAACCCTCCTGTTTTGGGTTTGAATGGACCAATCCAGCTTAGCCCAGGAACCCCAAAGCACCCTGTCAGCATCCTGCTTTGATCTCTCTTCGAGGCTCCTGGAGGCTTGTCTTTCACCACCTCCAGGACCTGTGAGTCCTAACCTTCTCTATTTCACTCTACACTGCAGTCTTTTGTTGAACAATGGCTCACATTGGGACATCTCAGGGCTCTACTTAACAAATGTTAATTTAACAAAGTCACGACACGTGAATATTGTTTATTCTTCCATCCTCACTTGTACTGCCAACTTTAGCACCTTATATTCTCCCATCTCATATTTTTACATTTTCATCGGCAACAGAAATCTGTGACAGAAGCATAGAGACAGAATTAAAACTAGGGGTGCACAAAGAACAGGTATGGTGCTAAATCACTAAGTTTAGAGATTGTATTTGTTAATTTCCCCTAAGTAATAAGAGGTCTTATCTCTTGGCTCCTTACCTCTCCCCACTCCCCTCAGAACAAAGGACAATATAAATTCTGTCACACTGAACTCCTTGGCACACCTTACACAGGCACCTCAGGCACGCTACTTTATATTGCTAAGCTTTTATTCATAATCTTCTCTTATTCCATAAAGGCAATGACTTCCTGGGGAAGAAAGACAAATCAATTTTAAGAAGGATTATCATGTGGAATTTGAAAAACATCGGCCCTTTGTTCCTAAATTCCATTTTAAAGGGAACAGGAGCAGGTATATATCCTATTGCCTCGAGGTTTTGTTTCTCTGGAGAAGTCTGGCTCATACAGTATGAATAGAAAATGGGATAATGGAGAACAATTAAGAGGTTACTAGACTGTCCTCAAAAGTAGACGAATGTAAAAATGAAAAAAAAAAAAAGAGAATCTATTATTCTTAATTTATAAAAACTAAGAATGGATTTAACTATATTGCTAATAATATTACTATAAATTTTTAAGTTCAAATATATAGTTTTAAAACTAAATACATCATCTTTTGCACTTTTTGAATGTTAAAAAGCACTTAGTTTTAATCTGCTATCATTAACCAAATCAAAAATAAATTAAAATGTTTGAGAAAGAAAATCACAGCTGATAATTTTATTATTATTTAAGTAGTAATTTATATCTTGTTTTTTATTTACAATTTTCATAATATTTAATATCCTTGCTAAAATGGTGATTTTTAATAATACTGGAAGTTAAAAATATTTGGACTTAATAAATTTGGAATTAGTGCAAGTTATCAGTACTTGTCCTAAGTGTTTTACATACATGACTAATTTACTGTTCACATCAGTCCCATGAAATAGGGCCTATCATTTTCCCATTTTAAGATGGAAAAACTGCCACAGAGTGTTTTTGAAACCTGGCGTAATATTTGCAAATAATCAAGCCAGGGTTTGAGCCAGCCAACATACACTCAGGCTCTCCTACATAGTTACTTAGTTTATATTTCACTAAAGGCCTTTGCAAATTTCTTTTTTTTTTTTTTTTTATTTATTTTTATTTTTTTTTTCAACGTTTATTTATTTTTGGGACAGAGAGAGACAGAGCATGAACGGGGGAGGGGCAGAGAGAGAGGGAGACACAGAATCGGAAACAGGCTCCAGGCTCCGAGCCATCAGCCCAGAGCCTGACGCGGGGCTCGAACTCACGGACCGCGAGATCGTGACCTGGCTGAAGTCGGACGCCCAACCGACCGCGCCACCCAGGCGCCCCTGCAAATTTCTATATATATTGGAGTGTAAACTGAAACATATTTGCACTGTTTCCCTTCAGTAAACCCTTTTTGTGGGATAATGTTATCTTAGGAATAGCACCACTTCATTTTTTTTTTTTCACGTTTAACTATTTCTTAATCCATATTCCTAGGTATGTGGTATTGAATGGACTTTGTCTTAAAAGTCCAAGATGTGACTGGACAATTTCTGTATTAAATGACAAAATTACATTTGAAAAGAAGAGAAAGATACCATTGCTCACTTTCAGGGATATGTTTTGGATTGAAAAAATCCTATGGATCCTAATATTCCTCTGTAGAAGTTTTAAATACAAGAAATTATGTCTAAAAGTCTCACAATATAGGGGCGCCTGGGTGGCGCAGTCGGTTAAGCGTCTGACTTCAGCCAGGTCACGATCTCGCGGTCCGTGAGTTCGAGCCCCGCGTCAGGCTCTGGGCTGATGGCTCAGAGCCTGGAGCCTGTTTCCGATTCTGTGTCTCCCTCTCTCTCTGCCCCTCCCCCGTTCATGCTCTGTCTCTCTCTGTCCCAAAAATAAATAAATGTTGAAAAAAAAATTAAAAAAAAAATAAAAGTCTCACAATATATTTCTTTCATTAATCACTGTTATACATGTAAATGTAAAATATTTTGTCAATTTCTGTAGGAGGATTAGTCGATTTCTTTTTTTTTTTTTATGAAATTTATTGTCAAATTGGTTTCCATACAACACCCAGTACTCATCCCAACAGGTGCCCTCAATACCCATCACCCACCCACCCTTCCTCCCACCCCCCATAAACCCTCAGTTTGTTCTCAGTTTTTAGGAGTCTCGTATGTTTTGGCTCCCTCCCTCTCTAACTTTTTTTTCCCTTCCCTTCCCCTATGGTCTTCTGTTAAGTTTCTCAGGATCCACATAGGAGTGAAAACATATGGAATCTGTCCTTCTCTGTATGACTTGTTTCACTTAGTGTAACACTCTCCCATTCCATCCATGTTGCTACAAAAGGCCATAATTCATTCTTTCTCATTGCCACGTAGTATTCCATTGCGTATATAAACCACAATTTCTTTATCCATTCGTCAGTTGATGCTATACAATACAAGGGGGCCATCTTCACAGTTGGGTCACATCCATCACGTGACCAGCTGGTTTAAAAAAAAAAGTAGAGAAGCTGAAATTAGGTGGAGAATGTTTAGTTTTTTTCCCTCCTTACATTATACCTGTCAGTGTGTGCTAGTTATCTGGAGTCTAACATATAAGAACATAAAGCTCTATTGGGGGATTCTCCATTGCAGGGGCTAGTTGTGATTTTATGTTTATCATAATTGAGCCCTTGATGGGCAATCACCCCATGAGTTTGTATTCACCAGCAGGTTCTATGTATTTGTGTTAATTTCCTAAGGCTACCTTAAAAAAGTACCACACACTAAAACAGCAGAAATATATTGTCTCATGATTCTGGAGTCCAGAAGTGCGAAATCCAAATGTTGGCAGCCTTCTTAGGGTCTCAGAAGCTAAATTTGTTCTATAGCTCTTTCTTAGCCTCTGGTAATTGCTGTCAATCCTTGGTGTTCTTTGGCTTGTGGCCAAATAACCTCCAATCCTTCCTTTGTTGTCACATGGAATTCTCCCTCTTTATAGGTGTCTCTTCTTCTTTTCTCATAAGGACACCAGTGTATTGGATTTGGTTCTACTCTAACCCAGAATGACCTCATCTTAACATTATTTCATTCTGCAAAAGACGCTATTTTCAAGTAAGATCACATTCATAGGTACTGGAATGTACAACTTCAAAGTATTTGGGGAGAAACAATTCAATTCATACTCATCTGCCCTCTGACTCTCCAAAGTCCATGGCTTTCCCACATGAAAAATATGTTTACTCCATTCCAGTATCCCCAAAGGTCATAACCCATTACAGCATCTATGATAAGTCCCAAGTCTCTTTTACATGTAATAAATTCACAAAAGTCCCAGATCTCATCTTCAAAATCATCTAAATCAGGTATGGCTGAGACTCTGAGTATGTTCCATCTGAGGACAAATTCCTCTGTATCTGTGGACCTGTGAGACTTAGAAAACAAGTTATCTGCTTCCAACATACCATGGTGGAGCAGGCGTACATTAAGCATTTCCATTCCAAAATAGAGGAATTCAATGGGAAAAGGAGGATACAGGTCCAAAGCAAGTTGAAATCCAGAAGGACATATTTCTTGAGATCTTGAGCTGAGATTCTTATCCTGAGAATAAGCTATATGTCTCAGTGTCCCATTCTCTAGTCTGAGTGGGCAATAGCCCCATCTTCTCAGTCCTTAATAGTGAGCTAAGCTTGTGGTACACAGTTGCAACCCTAATGGCCTCTGAACCATCCTCAAAGTCCTTCTCTCCTTTTCCTGAAGGACAGCACGTGTACACACACCGAGTAGTTCTATTGGGCTATTTTGAACTTGTAGAATCACAGAAGTCTGACAGCCTTCCATCATTTTGTCCCTATTCTGCTCCCTTCAGTCCATTCTAGCAATATTCCTACCAAGATACTGGATTGGGTCTTTGAATCACATACTTAATCTCTCCATCAAAAGTTTACCCAGCCACATCATGGTGTTCTCTCCAGAGCAAACTTTAGCTCTTTTTTCTTTTCTTTCTTTCCTTTTCTTTTCTTTATTTCTTTTCTTTTTTTGTTCTTTCTTTTCTGTTTCCTTTTCTTTTCTTTCTTTCTCCCTTTCTTTCCTTTCTTTCCTTCCTTCCTTCCTTCCTTCCTTTCTTTTTTCCAATTTGGATAGGCTGAGAATTTTCCAAACCATTAAGTCCTGGTTCCTTTTTGTTTAGCAGTTCCTTCCTCAACTTACTTATTTTCTGTCACATATGACTGTAAGCATTAAGGAAACCCCAGGACACGCCTTCAGCTCTCTGCTTAGAAATATCCTCAGCTAACAATCCATGTACATTGCTTCCAGGTTTTGCTTTTCACCCAACAGTTGAACACAATTCAGCAAAGTCTTGTGCCACTTTATAAAAAGGTTCACCTGCTTCCAATTTCCAGTAATATGTTCTTATTTTCATTTGAGACCTCACCAAAAGCAGCTTTGACATTCCTATTTCTACAAGACTCTTATTCACGATATCATATGTACTTTCTAACAAGATGGAAACCTTGCCATTTTCTTCACTTAGTTCTGATCTCTCACCATAATTGCATTTAACATCCATCTATCTACCAACCATCACTTCGGAGCAATCAATTTTTCTATCATGTTCCTCAAAATTATTCCACCCTCTAGTCAGTACCCAATTCCAAAGCCACTCCCACAGTTTTTGGTATTTGTTGGAGCAGCATCCTATTTCCTGATACCACAATCTATGTTTGTTTCCTAATGCTGCTGTAACAAACTACCACAAAGTGTGTGGCTTAGAACTACAGATACTTATTTAGTTATAATTCTGGAAACAGAAGTCTGAAATCAAGGTATTAAGTAGAGTTGACATTTTCCTGGGAGCTCAGAGGGTGAATCAGTCTTCATGCCTTTCAGATGGTTGATGGCCATCCTTGGCATTAGTTGGCTTATGGCAGCACAACTCCAATCTCTATTTCTGTCATCACATGACATTCTTTCTTTTGGCTGTGTCTCTTCTCCTATTATAATGACACCAGTCATGCTGTATTAGGGATCATTATAACCCAGTATAATCTTGTTGCAACTTGACTATACTTGCAAAGAACGTATTTCCAAATAAAATCATATTCACAGGTACTAGGGGGGTAGGATTCAACAGAAGTTTGGGAGGACACGATTCAACCCAAAACAGGATCTTATATTTTAGGGAGAATCCACATGTTTTTGTTGCTTGCTTTTAAGAGAAAAAAATTTGGAGCAACTGTCAAAAATGTAGGTATTTCTGTAGGTATGGCTTAATCCTCCAATATCAAGGTCTCACCTAAGCTTCCTTCAATCAACTCTCCTAACACAGCTCAGAGTTTTATGTCCCCCGTTGTATTTCTTGCCCCAGATTAATCCCTATCACAGGTCCAAATTCTACAGTAAGAAATAATGAAATAATGAAAAATCAAACTCTTACTGTTCACCTATATATTACAGACTTTAAGTTTAAAGCATGTTCAATACCAAATCATTAAAATTTGTGAATTATGCAATTTGCATTTTACCAGCAGATGCAACAAAAATACAGTAAAACCTTGGTTTGCAAGCATAATTCATTCCAGAAACATGCTTGTAATCCAAAGCACATTTCCCCATAAGAAATAATGAAACTCAGATGATTTGTTTCACAAACCAAAACTATTTATATAAAAAATGATTAAAATACTGTAATATAATACAAAATAATAAAGAAAATGCAAAATATAAAGAAAAATAAACAAATTAACCTGAATTTACCTTTGAAAACCTTTGTGGCTGCTGTGAGGGAGACAAGAGAGGAGGATTATGGTGTAGGACTACTTTCACTGTCACTAATGGAATCTCTGTTATCTATTGGCTTAATGGAGTCTTTCTTTTCATGCAAATTTAACAAGGAAACTACCCAATGACACTTGCTTTTTCCTCCTTTTGAGGATTTTGTGGAAATGTGACATTGGATTGTCATTAAACAGATTCATTGCTCACACTACTACAGAGTTATTCAGGTGGTGCTTTTCTATAAAATTTTGTACTGTTTCTCACATTTTTTCCCCACATTTCCCTAATCTCATTTGAAGTGAAGGATCCCTCTTCTTTTTTCTCCTCCTCTTCTGCAGACAAGATGTGGACGTAGACTTCTTATAAAATATTGCAGTTTCAGCTACTCGCATACCCTGTTCATACTTTTTGATGATTTCCTAATTAACTTCCACTCCTTGTGGAAGTTGTCATCTCCTTCTTCTTAATGCTTTTAGTTTCAACATTTTTCTGCATGGAGGCCATTGTGTATGATTGCACGGATGTTGACTACAGTACAGTATTAATAAACTCTTGTTATATACTGTATTGAATGTAAGTGACAGTAAGGCAGCAGAGGAAAGGGTTTATAAATTTTATGAAGTTATATATAGATTAAAAAAAAAGGAATGACTAATCAGCCACCTATAAAATATACCTGTATTGGAATCCCACATATATTATACATGCATGTACACAAGCACACAAGAAAAGTATCTGGCAGATGGACAATAAAAGCTCTCTCTCTTCAAAAATAGAAAAAAAAGTGATGCTGTTTTAAGACTGCAGGCAGTCTGACCTAGAATGAAGCAAAGCGTTCCTAAGCTTATTCTTGTATGGAAAGGCAACAGACTGTCCATTGGTGCTGTGAAGTGACAAGAAATAAACTAGTTCCAGTTGTGGGCACCTTCTGACGTTCTGAAAAATCACTGATTTCTGCTAAACACTGTGGCCTGAGAACAAGCATCTGAGTATGGGAGAACAATCACACACAATCTCTCAGTGACACAGAGAGAGAAAGAGAGAGAGAGAGGATCATTGACTCAGTTGTGATCATGTGATGTTCAACATCACGTACTTCTCATATTGCAAGACATTGCGTGTTTATCAAGTTAACTTTTTTGAGAAATGTTTGCTTGTCTTCTGGAACACTTGCAGAACAAGTTACTCACAATCCAAGTTTTTATTGCACTGACAATTGATCCAGACCTCTACCTGGCTGATTCACTTAGTTAAATTAAAATATTTTTGAGTTTTAAAACTTCATGTAAATGCAACATAGGATATCATGATAAAGTATAAAAAAGAAAATATGACACAACTATTCAGGTCAAAACAGGTTTTTTTTTTTTTTTTAGTGTTTTAAGGTTAACATTAGAAAAGACCATATTTTACAGAATGCAGAATATCTTCCTCAAATAAGTGGTCTCTTAAAACAGCATCACGTTTTTCTATTTTTGAAGAGAGAAAGCTTTTATTGTCCATCTGCCAGATACTTTTCTTGTGTGCTTGTGTACATGCATGTATAATATATGTGGGATTCCAATACAGGCATATTTTATAGGTGGCTGATTGGTCATTCTTTTTTTTTAAACCTGTATATAACTTCACAAAATTTAATCTAATTACAAATCCTGTGCAATATTATTATATGGAAATATTTTATATATTTAATAGGTAAAATAACAATCTGTATTTGAAGTTTGATGAGAGTTAGTAAAAGATACCCAAATTATGTATATAAATTTATTTCTGCTGTATTTTTTAAACTATAAAAGAACTATATCTTATTCTGAATTCTTTTGATGTCTGATTCAAAGTAAGGGTAGCTATTTTATTCAGATTTCAAAACAATATTTCAAGGTGTAGCTATTAAAAATTAAAGTTAGTTTTAATTTACATAACAAAATATTTTGTGACCAGATATATTCCTTTCTTGGAAAATAATAGAGAATTGAATGACCATAGATTTCTAAGACTATCATATCTATGTTATTTAGTGCTTACAAAGTGTCAGAAACTGAGATAAAAAATTTATATTTATTATTGTATTTAATCCATAAAGCAACACTATATGGTAGGTACTATTAATCTCTGACTTTAGAAATAAAAAAATGAAATTATAGGACATTTTGTAATTTACCCAAGGTTATGAACTAGCAAATGTCTGAGATTTTAATACAGGAAGTCAGACTTAGGAATATGTTTTCAGCAACCAAACAACCAAACTATACTGCTTTTTGCTAAAATAAAATATAATTAGGGGTGCCTGGTGGCTCAATCAGGTGAGCGTCTGACTTTGGTTCAAATCATGATCTCTCACTTGGTGGGTCCAAGCTTGTGTTGGGCTTTGTGCTGACAGCTCAGAGCCTAGAACCTGTTTCAGATTCTGTGTCTCCCTTTTTCTCTGCCACTCCACTACTTACACTCTTGTCTCCCTCTCAAAAATAAATAGTAAACATTAAAAAATAAAAATATATATAATTAAATAAACATTTATTTTTATCTCTGACAATTGACTAATGTCTATGATCCTGCCCCTCTTTATTTTCCACCAGAAGACCTTTGGAATGAGCAAGTTAGAATGTATGCTACTTAAAAGCAGATATTTTATTTTTTTAATGTTTATTTATTTATTTTGAGAGAGAGTGCGCATGGATGCACACAAGCAGGGGAAGGGCAGAGACTAAGAGGTAGAGAGAGGGCCCCAAGGAGGCTCCACGCTGTCAGTGTGGTTAGCACAAAACCCCAACCCAGAGCTCGATCCCAGGAACTGCAAGACCCATGACCCAAGTCGAAATCAAGAGTCAGCTGATATCAAGAGTCATTCCTTCTCCTAATATGGAAAGGAATGCCTAGTTCACTGTATGTTCTCTATAAAAATTTGAAGAAATAAATAAATGGATGAGATTTTGTTCTCCCCAGTATTACTTTGCTATATTCGTGCAAGCAAAAACAAAATGAAATGGAAAACATGGGAACACATTTTACAACAGGAATTTTGGTCAATTATCTAATAAATTATGAATGGAAGTTTTAGCACCTAAAGTAGAAGTCGGCAAACGATAGACCACTGACCAAATACTACCCACTACCCTTTTTTTTTTTTTAAATTAAGTTGTATTGGTACAGAGCCACACTCATGTTTTTTTTATATATTATCTGTGGCTCTTTTTTGCTTCAAGGCAGGGTTGAGTGGTTATGACAGATGACATGTCCTGTAAAGTCCTAAATATTTACTATCTGGACTTTTACAGAGGAGATTTGCCGACCTCAGATTTAAAACATAGATGAAACTCTGACAGACACAATTTCAGAACTCAGTTTAAACAATTTTATTCCTTTCTTGGTACACTAGGTCTTGCCAAATAAATGGAGAACAGTGACCACCTTGATGCAGAAAAGCTGATAAGTTAATCAGAACCATATCTTTGTAATGTCTCTTGATGTAACTTCCTTGACTGCTTCTAAGAAAGCAAAAAAGAGAGAGAAATTCAAAATACGATGTAACAGGGTATCATAGTATATTGCATTACGATGTCAGCAGTAAAATAGGGCTTAAAATGGGAAACAACAAACAAACATGGAAATGCCACATTGTAGAGGTTGAGGTAGGCATTTTACTTTTTGTAGTAAGGAATGTTAAACATAAAATATTTCACGTTATTGGGGTGCCTGGATGGCTCGCATCTGACTCTTTGTTTGGCTCAGGTCATGATCTCATGGTTCATGAGTTTGAACCCAACATGGGGCTCTGCATGGACAGCACGGAGCCTCCTTGAGATTCTCTCGCCCTGCCTCTTTGCCCTCCCTGACTTGTTCTTTCTCTCTCCCAAAAACAAATACAAAATTAAAAAAAATATGTATTTCACATTATTAAAAGCTAACAATATCATATGTTTAATGAGGTAGCGAAACGAGAAGTTCTTCCTATGGCCAGGTGATTATACTAGAGGATACACTATGAAATAGTAATAATAGTATAAGATAAATTATATAACAATCAGGAAATTAAGGAAAGTAAGGAGAAATTCTGAGAATATACTCATTTGATAACAAAGGCCCAAAAATAAGTTATTTTCAGAAGCAGAATGTTGTAGCTACCTCTAAGATGTCCCACAGTGAGCCCCGCTTCTATCTGGCCCCCCTCACCCTGTGCCAGGGTGTGTCTGAGAGTCAACAGAGTCTGAGGGTCAATAGAAGTAATGGCATGTCACACAGAAAGAAACTGAGATACAGGGAGGTTGAATGAATTCCCAAAAATCTATGCAGTGAGGGTAGGGTCAGTCTGAAAAACTTTCCTCCTCCAGAAACTAAGCTCTAAACCACTATGATATCAACTGAAAAAAACCATTAATTGTACAATGCTGAATATAACAGAAAGAAGACTGACTTTATCAATATGTTTAACTGAAACTTAACTCGCAATTGTTAAAATCTTTTGCTTTGGTCATTGCAACTGCATAGGTGTTTAATTTCATGACACATGTATCTGTGAAACTAGAGCAAAATTAGTTCTAAAAATGAATAAATCGATTTTCTTGTTGTCTTCTTTTAATATAGTCCATTAACTATAAATTGTTAAATTATGGTTTGCTAAACTTGAGAGCATAATTATAAAAATTAGTATTAGTATGTATATGTTTATGGGCAATTCAGAATAAATGTAGGGAAATGAAATCCTAACAGATTGGTAATATTCAGAGACTGGTTCACACAATTTACCATTTCACTCATAATCATGTTGGCCATCATAATTGTGCTTCCAGTTTGACTTGCTACAGTAATGGTTATATTAAAGATGTCGCCTTACTCCTTTGGAAAAGCAGAGACAAATTTATTAACTGGAAAATGTCAACAACAAAAAGGTTGGAATATGAACATTGGAAGAATGGGAATGTAAAATCATTCTCAAGAAATCCCATCTAAGGAATGAAAGTCATAACACAAACATGGGAGCAGAGTATTAATCTTCAGCAAATAATTTACATAAGCTCTGATAATATTTGCAAGTTGCTGTAGTATTTAAAGTGTGTAGCAAATCAGTTTTTTTTTTTTTAAATAGGAATCTAATTTTGCATGAAGCAGGATCACAGAATAATTGAATGGAAATGTATGTCTTGATGGCTTGGGTTTATAAGAATGCATGCATTAAAGTAAAATATTCATACGGATTTATGATGAAACAAATTACTGTTACTACAGAACTAAATCTAGCTTAGAGTAAAGACATATCTTTATTATAATGTCATACTTTGGCCCAAAGGTCATGTCATAAATTAAAGCTGAAATTAGTCCAGCAGGGTCCCATTATTTTTTCTCAGCATGAAATATTAATAATATGACTTAAACTGACCTTATTTCACTATTGTTTCAACATATCTTGTTAATATTCCTCTTTTGCATTATCACCTTCTCTTCAACATATACTTTTTTTCTCTAAAAAAATATATTTTAGCTCCAGCTGCACCTTATTCAGCCTGCCATCTGTTGAACATTTGGATTCAGCTGTAAATGCTGGCATATCTCCTCTGCAGGGATATTTTGCCAAATGACCATTCTTTCTCTATATAGTCATTCCAAACACCATTGTCACATGCACGTGCTCTAACTTTCAGGAAAACAAATTTGCTATATTCAGAAAACAATGATTTCCACAAATAACTTGTAACAGTTAAGAATATTTATTAAATCTTTCCATGCACAAAGTATGTATTGATACTAATATAATTGTGGTTTTCTCTATTCTGAAATCAGAATATTAATAAAATTCCTTCAGGCATCAGTTTATCCACAAGACATTCATTTTAGTAATTTTTAAAATAATTAAACCAGTGCAGTTATATGATTATTCTTCTATATTCATCCAATATGCTTGTTTCATCATGTGAATCTAAGATTGCTAATAATGAAAATATTTCTGTGAAATGGAAAGGTTTTGGTATCTATGCCATGCTTTCCTAAATATATGTATGTCTGCATTTAATAAATTTGCTAAATTCTCTTTAATAACCTCTACTTGTACAGTAGCATATATACGGTTTGTTTTTTAGATTTGACAAGTCCCCAAACACAGCTGCCCCTTCCGATTTTTGTTCTTTGCCCTGTCTGTGCAGCACTATTAACTATCACTTTGATGTTCATGAAAGCAAAGCAACAGACAGGAGGTGAATTTTATCAACTTTAGAAACCAAAGGAATTCTTATGGAAATGGATCTTTATGTAAAATTTGTAACAGTAGTTTGTTTTATGTTTAAGTAAAAACAGATCCCTTCTAAGCAACACCCTACTTGTTATACAGAGATACAAGTATTGAGGATTTTTTTTTTTTTCATTTTCCATATCAGACTCCATCCGCTAAGGGAAAACTTGACTAAAGCACAATGTGTAGTGAGACATTCTGAATGAAAAATCCACCCTGTAAAGACCATTTTCACTCTTTTTCCAGAAAAATAAAATTCCTTATGACACTTGGTGAGTAACATTTATTGCTTTTTTGGAATCAAGTGGAAATTAATAGTTTGTGTTAAACAGGAAATCAACTGGGCAAAATGAGTCCTTACCTGCTAAAAGCATCAATTAAAAAGTCAGGGAAGTGATGGACTTTGCTATTAAATGCTGACAAGCACATCATTTAAAAGCTGGAACTTTAAAGTGAATTTCTAAAATCTGTGAAATTGAGACCATTAGGGGCAATGAAAATTGGAATGAATTGCAAGGGAGAAATATTTTAAAGATGAAACTGAACACCTGTGAATTTGGGACCAGTTGGTAAACATATTAGAGGACATTGAACTCACATCTATAAATTGATAAGAGTTTGAGAAATGAAATGTGCTTTTCCCAGGATCAGAAATTCTGCCAACTATATATGGTTCCGTACAGTTTTACATATCAAAGATGGACTTATGGACAAGAAGGTAGACATATTTTTTCCACTCTTCTTTACATAGGAAATTAAAATACAAACACAAACACACAGAAGTAAAATTTAGGAGCAGATGGTTTATCAGGCAAGATTTTCTCCTTCTCCTTTCACCATGCTGTAAAAGAGCCCATCTACGTGGACTTTTATTTAAACATTGGAAAATATATAAATATTTTATTTTTTAGCTAAAATAATTTGTCCATGCAAAAACACATTTAAAAAATATAACATATTCATTTTTGGTTTATTTTATTAAGTGCAATGGATCAAGAATAATCAAAATATCTTTGAGTTTATCTTTGTATGCAATTTCTAACTTAGAAGAACAAAATGAAAACACAATACCTACTTGTTGACACAAAACGACGCCTATTTCATTTACAATTTAAATAGTAGGAAAATAAGCATTTTTGATAAATTAGTTTCTGATGGCTGATAAAAAGATTTTGTGATTACAGTGTTTTAAATATTAACCAATATTCAATATTCAAATATTAACCAATAGTAATTTGTTAATTATTTCAGTCAAAATTATTGACTAAAAGTTTTACGTATTCAACCACTTGGTCTTAAAAGATCAAGCTATTTTATGTAGAAACTTTTCAAAAAGTATATAGTGTTAGTAACTATTTCTTAGAACTAAGGATACCAAATATGTTATTTGTAGAAAATATTGTTATTTTTTATAATTAAGACAAATTCTTAATAACGAATTGGGAGTTTACTCTTTTACAAGACTATTTTTGCATGAATCTCAGCGACTATTTGTACAAAGATAGCAAAGAGTGTAACTGCTCCTTATATAAAAGAGAAAAAATGAATAAATCATGACTTTAACATTTAAAATAAGAATATAAAAACAGAATACCTTAAGTAATAAGCAGCCCATGAATTTTTATACTATCTATGTATTTATAGAGTAAAATACGTATGCAGATTTGAAAGCAAATAATTGTGCAGTATGTTAGAAATTGACTATAGCCAAGCATACATTTCAACTCATATATATATGTATATTTACACACATATATATGTATATTTACACACATATATGTATACATATATGTGTGTAAATATACATATATATGGAAACTGATACTAACATCCTTATTTTTATGGAAATTTTCCTTGAAATATATATATTATATAATTTATATGTGTATATATATGCATATGCACATGCATATCTACATGGAGGTATGCAAATGTAGATTTTATGTCTATGTTTGTGTGTAAAGAAAAAATATTTTAAATTACATATAATTACCAGTGAGCTAGTAAATAATAGTAAATAACAAACAGCTCTTAGGGAAGGAACCAAAACAATTTGTAGCATTTGCCTCTCATCAAACCAATCACCATTACTGATGTCAAGCTAACAGTGTGATGTCAACAGACTTACATGATTTATGAACTTTCAACAATCAGTTTTTGCAAGACAGTGGGAGCTAGTTCCAGTACACCACCCTATGTAGTATACAGTAGGAAAGAATAAAGGAACTTAGCTATTGCTCATTAACTTTATTTAAAACATTTATCATTAGGGGCGCCTGGGTGGCTTGGTCGGTTAAGCGTCCGACTTCGGCTCAGGTCATGATCTCACGGTCCGTGAGTTCGAGCCCAGCGTCGGGCTCTGTGCTGACAGCTCAGAGCCTGGAGCCTGTTTCAGATTCTGTGTCTCCCTCTCTCTCTGCTCCTCCCCTGTTCATGCTCTGTCTCTGTCTCAAAAATAAATAAACGTTAAAAATTTTTTTTAAATAAATAAATAAATAAAACATTTATCATTAATTTTGGCATATACAAGGGAGTCTGGGTGGCTCAGTCAGTTAAACATCTGACTTCCACTCAGGTCATGATCTCACGGTTTGAGAGCTTGAGCCATGCTTCTGATGAAATAAACAATAACAACAACAATAAAACCTACAAAATTTCATCCTAACAATGTTTCTCTTAGTGGCCTCATGAAAACCATATCCTAAAACATTGAAATCTGTTTTACATGATATAAAATCAGCATTTTTCTATTTTTCAAAATTTCTGTATTAATTTTAGAACTTTAATGAAATTCAGGTTTTTAATTTTTTTTAACATCTGGCCTATTCTATAATTTATCTGTTATAAAATTTAGCACAAATATCCCATATCTTTTGTTATGACATTTTCCGTTCATTTTCTAATTACCATGCTCCAAAATGACCATGATTTTTGGGCCCTATGTTAATAAATAAAAGTGAACAGGACACCTGGGTGGCTCATTCATTTGAGCATCTGACTTCATCTCAGGTCATGATCTCACAGTCTGTGGGTTCAAGCCTCATGTCAGGCTCTCTGCTGACAGCTCAGAGCCTGGAGCCTGCTTCATATTCTGTGTCTCCCTCTCTCTCTTTGCCCTACCCCCACTCATGCTCTGTCTCTCTCTCTCTCTCTCTCTCTCTTAAAAAAGGAAAAAATGAATAAACTTTAAATTTTTTTTAAAAAAGTGAAAATTATGTCCTTAAACAATCCTATGATATTTAATATTCACTAATATTTACCACCTTATATATAGATAGCAAAAGATAGAAGACATAAAATGTCAATTAAATCATTTATTGCATTTTTTTCATTCCTGAAGTCTTTCAATGTATTTACTTTCTTCCATGAAGTGAAATTCTTCCTCCCACATCTTAATGATAATTACTATAGCTCTTGATTATTCACAAATGGATTTTGTCACAGAATAAAGACAGTCACTGACTTACAATTGTTCCACTTACGATTTTTTGTCTTATGCTTATGCAAAAGCAATATACACTCAATACAAACAGAACTCAGAGTTCTGTGATCTTTTTCTAGGCTAGTTGTATGTGGTAGGATACTCCCTGGTGATGCTGGGTAGCTGCACCCAGTTCTGCTACCAGGTCGCAAGATCACAAGAGTGGACAACCCATACACTTAACAACTGTTCTGCACTCATGCAACTATTCTATTTTTCATTTTCAGTATAGTAGTCAACAAATTACGTGATATATTCAACATTTTATTCTAAAATCAGGTTTGCACTGGATGATTTTGCCCAAGTGTAGGCCAAAGTAAGTGTTCTCGGTGCATTTAAGGTAGGCTAGGCTAAACTGTGACAGTCAGTAGTTGGGTGTATTAAATGCATTTCACTTATGATATTCTCAATTTGCAATGGGTTTATTGGGTTTTGACCTCATCATAAGTCAAGGAAGATCTATATATTTTAATGGAAATAAACTAAAAATAGTTACAAACAATACAATGCAACGCAGCATGTGCAACAATGCTCAACAACACTCAAGTGCAACAACACTCAAGTAGTGTCAAGTTTGTGCATAAACTATTCTCAGGTAAGCTTCCTAAACCATGCTGTTGTGTTTTAATGATATACCCATGTTTCTTACATTCACTTGGCAGGAGCAAGAGTGAAAAAAGAGAACAAACTGATAGTTACAAGAGGGGAGATGGTTGGGGGAAGGGGTTAAATAGATGACGGGGATTAAGGAGTGCACTTGTGATGAGCACCGAGTGTTTCATGGAAGTGTTGAATCACTATACTGTACACCTGAAGCTAATATTACATTCTATGTTAACTAACTGGAGTTTAAATGAAGACTTAAAAAAGAATTTTAAAAACATTTATAATTTTAACGCAACTGATATATAAATGAAGAAACTCAATTCAGAAGAATTAAGTAACTTTTTCAAAGTCATACAGTCAAAAGTGGCTCATATTCTAATAACCTTGTTGAATTACACTTGTCAACACCCTACTATACAAGAGGAGTTTTGCATGGTTATGGTAGTACAAAGATTAAGGGCATGCTGTTTGCTTTGTAGATCTAAGATTTAGGTAAAGGAGGCTTGTAATATTAATACATTTAAATTGGATAAGAACTGTAATTGAGAGTTGTACCAGATAATTTTGGAGCACATGAAAGAAATGACATCTTCATGAAAGTTAGACTTAGAATGGAAAATTACTGAACAAAGGATATTCTATTTTATCTATATCTTTAATATTTTAATAATGTCTACAAAAGTTATGTTTTAAAGACAAAAATATATTGAATTAAATGAAATGAAAACACAGCATATTAAAATTTGTAGTGCCATGCTAAAGCAGTGCTGAGATAAAAATTTATACCAACACTGTTTACCTCAAAGAAGAGGAAAATTTTTAGATAAATAACTCAATATCTCTTTTCAAGAAATTAGAAAACCAAAAGCAAAATAAATCCAAAGCAAACATAAAGAAGCAAATAATAAGGACAAGAGAGAAAAAAAACACATTTAAATTGAAAATAAGAAAACATGGGCAAAAATTAATGAAACAAATAACTGTTTCCTCAAAAACAAAATCAACCAAAAATTGAAAATCTAGAAAGACTGAGAATGAATGAGTGAATGAATGAATGAATAAATATGTCTGTGTATATAGATATCTGTGTACACGTGGATATACAGGTATACACACACACACACATACACACATATATGTGCATATATACATATATACTGTTAAATGTCACTGGCTTCCTTTTGATTGCCACTGTTCTTAGGAAAACATTCAGCAGGAACTTTTCATAATGAACACACAATCACTATTTAACATTTCACTAAATATTCCTGAACTTCTTAAGAAATCCAATATTTTATAATTGTAGATATCAAACTAGGAATAAGGGATTCATATAATAACAAATGTGTGATACACATTTATTGATGTTGATTATAAACTATTGCCATCTAATTAACCAAGATTCCCATTTTATGATACACTTACTTACAACATGTCTGAAATGCAATATTCCAAATCTTGCCCTAATATGAAATTACAACAAATAATATTTTATTTTTCTCTGATTATTGCAAGTCTGGTAATAATTGGATCTATTATTTTAAACTTAATGTTCACCATACTGCTCTCTATATGTAAACAATCATATGAAATTGCCAGACACTCTAAGGAATCCAGAATACACTCTGGGGATTTGTGTTGTTTATGTTTTTTAAATTTATGATTGGGAATTTATTTTATTCTGGTAACTCTTATAAACATTGGAAGCAGAAAAAATAGTAATTGTACAGGAAAACTAAAGAAACAAACAAACAAACAGTTCATTTGGTACTTGCTGACAAACCTATGTATCTATAGGAAAATGGTCATATGAGAACTAAATATAATTCTCTATGAATGTCCAAAATATTCCATTTAAAATACTGAAGTAATGTATCTCTGATAAGGCTTATTAATGCTTATCAGAAAGATTCCTCTGACTCTGGGGACTATTTGTTGCATTATACTGACATTGTTTTCTAGAATCCCTGAGCTATAAATTTTAGTAAAATATTGTTAATTTATAAAATTTAATGTTGTGCTTTATAAGATGCATGCGCTTGGAAGATATCACAATTTGGAACCTTTGGCTAGGCACAGAACTTGCAAAAATCTTGTATAACAATTTTCTTGAAAGATATCCATTATTATATCTGCAAAATTTTGCAAATATCAAAATCATCAATGGTTCCTAAGGAATTAACATATAAGAATCCTATAGATACGAAAGGACATACCATATATACATATAATTATATATATATATTCCATATATATCATAAATATTATAATATCATATATACCCTATATCACAAATGCCATATATACCGTAACTATTATATATAACATACACATCATAAATATCATATATATTTTAATTACTGTTTTCAAAGTTACTAATCCCTAGTTTTATAATATCTAGTCTTTTTAAAATTTCAAATAGTGGGTTTTTTTCTCTCTAGCATTATATTTTACTTTTGTAGAATGCATATTCATATGTTCTTTATGTTTTTCATGACTTTGCTTACCTTGGTCAAGTTTTACTCAAGTTTCTTGCCTATAAATAACATTGACATAATAACTCTTTTAATGTTCTTGTCCACTTATTCTATTATTTGTTTCATTTCTGGTTCAGTTTCCATTCATTGATTTTTTTTTCTTGCTTCATTTAGTTTTAGTTTTTCCTGATTCATTACAAACCTGATAATCTGGGGTGCTATGTCATACGTTGTCAATTTTACCTTGTCGAGTGCTAGGCGTTTTAATGTTTCTATAAATATACATGTGCTTCTGGGATAGGTAAAGGAAATTAAAATTACACATTTTATTGTTATGAAAAGGAAATAATTTTTATAGTTGTTCTTAGTTCTTGCAATAATATAACCAAATCTGAGGAAATAAAGGAAAAAATAAAAAGATAAATATGAGAAGCTCAAAAATCTTATAAACATACTGAGTTGAGCAGAAATTCAAATTTACGACTAGAGTTTAAGAGTAAATTTAAGACTATAGTTATAATTTTTAAAACACAATTCCACATAATGCTTATATCTTGAGAATTAGTTTAGGTAAGAGTGTCATTTCTTAAATTTTTGGAACAATTCTCATGTTTCATGTAGCCACAAATTTATTATTATTGTTGTTGTTGTTAATATTGTTATGCTGATGTTGCTGTTATTATTGAGTTCTTTCTTACTAGTGTATGTACATATCTTACCTTGTAAGCAGACTGTAAAGTCTTTGGACACTGGATACGTATCTAACATTTTTTTGGAAATTCATAGAAGAAAATATGTAGCCAAATAAAGTTACTCTAAAGTTTATAAATTTAAAAGATCTGTGTGGCAGATACATCTTAATAATGTATATCGTTTTATATTTTGAATATACATTTTATTTGAACTGTAAGAAACATAATTTGGACTTCTGGTTCTGTTTATAGCAGAGTAAATTGTATTGGCTATAACTTGAGTTAGCAAGTCTAAACTGTAGTAAAATATAAAAAACTATTTAAGAACGACTCAACATAAGTAGAAACTACCTGTCCTTGAATAAAGATAAACAAACTAGATACGTGTTATATTTAGCTATCTTTTCTTAAGAATACTTCCCAGGTAGGGCTAAATAGAAAAGGAAGAAGGAAAATAGAAACAGATGATCTTACTGAGATGCAGGAATAATGGTCAAAGTTTTTGAACCTATCAGATATAGTAGGAGTTGATGGGAAGTTCTAGAAATAAGGGAGTCACTAAGAGTGGATTCCCAAAATCTACACAAATGTTTTCTTCAAATCCATTTTGGACTCTAACAGTCCATCAGGTGACAAAAATCCAAGAGGTTCAGAAAAAAATAGCAGTTTAGAGGTAATTTTTTTTTTAAGCTACAACCTCTGCTGGGGAAAAGAGAAAATAAACAAAAAACCCTTGACATTAAAATTTCATCAAAAGAGAGTAGTTTGTTACAAAAAAAATCTGGTGTTTCAGATAGACAAAGTGGACTATCTTAGGAGTCAGCTCTGGACTAAAGGTTTTTCTGTAGGACAAAGGACAGATATCTACAATTGTTTTTTTTTTTTTTTTTTTTTTTTTTTTTTGTAGAACCAAAACCAGGCCTCCACAAGATCACAATAATCCTCTGGTAATTTATCTGTCAGAATAAAACCTAGCATTCCTTTATATAAGAGGCAACACTGATACATGGTGATTAACGTAAGAACAGTAATTGCCATTGGTTGAGGAAAGGATAATGTTTGACTGGAAAAAAGAAGAAGGGGACTTTCTGTGGTAACAGAACTTTTTATATTTTGCTCTAAATTTGTACACATTTGTGAAAAATTTTCGAACTGTGCATTTAAAATCTCATCATCTTATATATGTAAATCAAACTTCAGTCAAATTTGTTATTAAATACAAGACGAATCCAAAGGCAAATTGAAGATTTCATATCCATTTAAATTAAATGGATATGAAATGGATATGAAGCTTGCAGTTGTGTGTGTGTGTGTGTGTGTGTGTGTGTGTGTGAGTATGTGTGTGTTAAGCTAAAACTAGATAAAAACTGATTTGCCAGATCCAACCCACAGGAATCAGCAATCTTACCCAAGTTACATTTTACTAATAATTTCAAACTTTTAAAGAGTAAGTAAGCATAGGTAAAGCAGAGATGTCTGGCACATGTTAGATGTCCCATTCTGTTCTACACTTCACTTATTGTTCCCTGGTACAGAACGGTAGGTTCATCAGGTCCTAAATGAGTTCCTACATCACCTCATACAGCAGGGAGCATTCATGCTATGAAACCTCTCCATTTTTTTTTTTTTTTTTACCACAGAGACTTGACTACTTACCTGACATTTGATGTGGAGTTAGGCATAAATCCATAGATTGCAGGGGTGTTCACATGAAATGATCATAAACTAGTAATATACTATTAACAGCATTCCCAAGATAAATACTCTCCCCTAGCAAATACTGTTCACCTTGAAGTCCAGTTCTCATGCTTACAAAAATATTAGATGGGGCCATTTGCCTTCTCTTTCCTCTGTGAGTGCCTGGTCGCAGAACTTCAGATAAATGGAACACAGGTGAACAACATTATCCCCTTCCTTCTCAGGTTTTATAACAAAAGAAACTAACAATGCACTCCCCATTGTATTCATTTTTAATTTAGGTTGTAATGAACTTACAAAGCAATGCTTATTTATCTTTACTCAGTTTTAATGCTGGACAAATCCTTCACAATAGCTACAAAGAGATTCCTGAATAAACACTGACAAGTAGCATGTATAAAGTTGGGTCTCTGAAGATACCTTTGATGATAACAGTTTTGTCTAAGGGGATGTCCACAGAGTACCCTGTGGGCATGAGGTGATTGTAGTTATAAACTTTCACAAAACATTGATCTTTGACTTCTTGACGATTTTCTTCTTGTCCATGGCAGCTGTCACTTTGTGGGAATAGCAGTCCATTTCAGTCACAAGAGAGAGCATGGCTGTAGGGATGATCTGAGGTACCATCATCAATGTTCTTCACAATGGCTGCTTTGCATCCAGAGTAGCATTGGGCCAAGGCCAGGACCAGAACCAACATCTGGGGTGCCATGAACTTTAGTAGACACTTGAGCCTACAGCAGAATAGAAGAAATGACATTTCAACTCAAGATAAGGTCTTTAAAGGAGTGATAAAGGTAAAATGAAGTCTTCTAGGTGGACTCTAATCCACTATGACTTGTGTCCTTTTAAGTAGAGGAAACGTGGAAAATATCTGAAACTTGTGCGCACAGAGGACGGACCATGTGAGGATACAGTGGGAAGACGGCCAGCTGCAAGACAAAGAAACCAAGCCTGTTAACATCCTGACCTTGGACTTCTCACCTCCAGAATTATAAGAAATGAATTTCTTGTTGTTTAAGCCACCTAGTCCGTGGTACTTTGCTATGGCAGGCCTACAAGACTAGTAAACTTACCTAGTCTACTTCAGTCCTCAACGTGATAGGTAGACTAATTGTAAGTTTTATGGGCCACAGAAACAAAAAATTGATGCTTTAATTCATATTTAAAATAGGATTTCAGACATGGCTATTGAAAAAATATTTTTATTCTTTAGATTTTTTTTCTATTTGTGTGTATGTGTGTGTGTATGTGTGTTTTAGAGTATGTACATGTTTGGGTGTTGAGGAAGGAGAAAAATGACTTTGGGTAAGAAGTATGTTAATGCCAAATAAAATATAAGTGTATCATTTCACCTAAAATACTGTCTTGAATATTAATAAATCCTATCATTCTCAGTGTACAAAACTGAATAAGTGCCAAAAATCAATCATTCAATAGGCATAAACAAAGAAAAAGTGAAGTAAATAATTAATAGCTTGTATGTCTTTCACCTCTAATTCAAAAATTGGTCAGATTGTTTATTAGTTCATTAACTTTTCACTTCAGTGAGACATCAAAGCCTTGCACTCTGTATGTTTTGAAGTATATATGTGTTTACAACTAAAAACTGAGAATACATTTTGACATCTCAGATTTTCTTGCAAAATGAGTAAATGAAGGGTCACACCATGAGTATGATCCTAACCAATAGCTTGAAATAATGTGGAAATCATAAGATTGTGATTTTAAATAACAATTAATTTCTAAGTGTCTCTTTTTACAAAATGAATTTTAAAGAGATATCAATTCTTTAATTTTGATTTGCAAGACCTCTGATAACTTTTACACTAACACTATATATCTCTATCATGCA